>NC_056736.1:515418003-515722325 GCF_019279795.1 Protopterus annectens
TTAGGTACATACCAAAAAGGGCATTGTACTCAATGATTTCCTCAATACTGTAGACAGACAATGGTCAAAGGCTAGATTACTGTTTGTGTGTGTGCCCAAGTCCCTAAATATTGGGTAAACTCTTAGGAGTGTGTTGTCAGTATGATAGTTACCAGGGGTGAATAACTTCCCAAACAATGCTGTTATGCATTTCTTGCCATTTAATTTTAGTCCATGGCTCTGATATCAGTTGTTTGTTTATGTCAGCCCTTCCTGGAGAATATTTATGTCAGTGGCTAATTCACTGACAGCCCCTAATTTGTAATCATCTGCAAATTTAGTCAGCCAGAGGCTATTAATGCTGGCCTTAACTTCAGAGAAGTAAATGCTAAAAAGGAACAGACCCAGGACCGATCCCTGAGGGACTCCGCTTGTGACTGGCCTCTTTGTAGAGTTGGACTTCTCAACTCGTAACTTCCTGGGTTCTGTCTCTGAGCCATTTGGCTATCCACTGGGTAACATAAGGTTTTGTACCTAACCTCTTAAGTTTTTCACAATGCCTGAGTAGGAAATTATGTCAAATGCCTTGGCCAGGTCAAGGTATACCATTTTGCCTTCATTGATTGCTTTAGTGACCTTCTCAAAGAAGTCCACCAGGTTGAATGGGCATCACCTGCCCTTGAAGAAAGCAAACTGGGTTAGGTCCAGTGTCTGGAGGTTTCCTATGTCATTATTGATAATTTTCTTGATAATTCTTTCCATGGCTTTGCACATGAAACTAGAACAACTTATGGGTCTGTAGTTGCCAAGGTCTGTAGATGACTCATCTTTATGTAAAGGGGATGACTGTTGCTGTTCTCCATTCATGAAGAACAAAGCCTGTTTGGTGGCTACAGTTAGAAAGCAATTTTAGAGGTCTGATAGATCATGTTTTGTGTTATTTAGAAGGCATCCTGGAATATTGTCTGGTCCCATTGATGCAGTGTTCTTGGCCTTAGAGAGAACATTAAGGACCTGTTCCCTAATGATAATAGTGGAGTTATATTTTACGATATTTCCTAAGAGAAGGTTGATGGAGAGAGAGGGGGGTAAAGTTGGAGCTGAACTGGTCATCCAGTAGGTTTTATATATATCCTGACTCAGTATAGGTGGTTCCATCTACAATGAGTTCTGCACACAATTATGTATTGCCTTTAAGGTTGTAGACATTGCTAGAGAATGTCTTGTGGTTGTCCTTGGCCTGGGAGGCCAAATTTACTTCAAATCTACCTTCCCCCCATTTATCTTTAGCCTATATGTTGTGCATATGCATGGCATATGTTTACCTTCCTCTGCATTATCACTGTCATCATGTAGTTGCAGTATTATAATAGTACCTTGTGCCATCGTATTGGTTATCATACATATGTAAGGCTTATACGCACAAAGTGCTGGCAATTGCTTGCATTCCATCACTGTTCTTGTTATACTTGTGTGTTAAGCATTACCCATGAATTGGGTTTCTTCCTTCCTATGCATAAACTGGCATTTCTTATCTAGCATTAATCATACATTTCTTACCATTTACATAGTATTCCATGTCACTGGTGTGTGTATAGGTTCATAGGTTCATAGGTTCATACTAGGCTATCTGCCCTAGGGCATTTATAAGCCTAGCCAGAGTGTGTTTGGCTTTCACCACTCATTTTTAATTAATTGTGCTATACCCTTTTTCGAGGTTAGTATACTGTGCCTCTGTCTAACAGTGACACAAAAGTGATACCCGGGGTAAACCTACGATCTCCCATCCACTCAAGATTCCTCTTGAAGAGAGTCAATGAGGGACTCTGCCTAACCTGGACTGGGATTTTATTCCAGAGTGAAGGGAGCCTCTGGGTTATGAATCTGTCCCTCCAGCATGTCCTATTTATTTCAGTGCTGAGGTTCAAGTCTCTCGAGCGCATAGCTTGATGGGATTTGGATTTTCTGAGGTGCAGCATGTCCATTAATTCCGGGTTGGACATGGCTTTATACATCAGGCACAGATTGCCTCTAAGCAGGTGGTATGCCACTGAGTAGAGCTGGAGTTTTTTTAACCGGGCAACATATGGCATCTGTATGAGCCCTTTGATCCTCTTGGTGAGGTACTTTTGGGGTCTTTCCAGTTGCTGCAGGTGTCTGGTAAGGTACATCCCAAAAGGGGCATTGTACTCAATTTTGGGCCTGATGAGTGAAGAGTAAAGAGGCACAATGACCTCCCCTGATCTAGATGTGAATCCCTTCATGATTAGGTGGGCTATATAAAATTTTTTTCTAACCACTTTGGCCACGTGGTTGTCAAATGAGAGATTGCTATCAACTTGGGTCCCCAGGTCCCTAATTACTTCTTCTGTACTTAATGGATTACCACCTATGTGGTAATATGTGGGCGCTTTGTTTTTGCGAAAGGGGATGACTATACACTTTTTGGCATTTAGCTTGAGGCCATGGCTCTGACACCAGTTGTCTGCTTCTATGAGGCCCTTTTGGAGGATGCTTGTGTCAGCTGGAGAGTCGATTATGGTGCCCAGTTTGCAGTGATCTGTGAACTTGGTCAGCCACAGTCCTTCTGTGTTGGCCTGTACCTCCGAGGAAATATACACCATACAAGAAAGGTCCCAGGACTGAGCCTTGTGGGATGCCACTTGTAACTGGTTTGGAGTCTGACATGGCTCCAGCAATTCTAACCATGTGGGTTCTGTCCTTGACCAGTTTGCAACCCATCTAGTGACATAGGGGTTTATATTTAAGCTGGTGAGCTTATCTATAATGCCCGAGTGGGGTATTGTATCGAAGGCTTTTGCGAGGTCCAGGTAGGCTGTGTGGACCACCTTCCCCTCGTCAATGGCCTTGGTGACTGTTTCAAAGAAATCAACCAGGTTTGAGAGGCAGGATCTGCCCTTAACAAAGCCAAACTGAGTAGGATCCAGTGTCTGTAGGTCCCCAATATCTTTATTTATGAGGTCCATGATGATCCTTTCCATAGCTTTGCAGACCAAGCTAGTCAGGCTTATGGGGCAATAGTTTCCAGGATCCATTGAGGCACCACCTTTGTGGAGAGGGACCACTGTTGCTGTACGCCACTCTTTGGGTACATATCCTGTAGTAAGGCTGAGATTGAACAGTAGCTTTATGTTTGGGTTTAGCTCTTCTTGGAGTTCATGTAGGATGCAGCCCGGGACACCATCTGGTCCCATTAATGCTGTGTTTTTTGCTTTGGAGAGGGTGGCTCTTACCTGAGCATCTGAGATGTCAGGAAGGCAGCACTCTGCTGCGATAGATATTTGCCCTTTTGGTGGGGAGGGGGGGGAGTTTGCACTGAACCTGTCAGCTAGGATGTTGGCAATGTCTGTGGGTTCGATGTATTTTTTGTCATTTTGGACTAATTCTGAGCATATCTGGGAATTCCCACCCAGGTTCCTAACATAACTAAAGAAAGCCTTGTGATTATCCTTAGTGTCCTGTGCAATTTTTCTCTCGAAGCTGGCCTTAGACAATTTTATGAGTGCCCGTAGTTTTTTGCTAATACTGATCAGAGATGCCTTCCCTTTTTGGGATTTTGCTCTATCATGTAGTAGCTTCCTCCTTCTATTGTATAGTTTGTTTATGGCTGGGGTCCACCAGACAGGACGTCTGCCTTTGGAGGATTGGGTCTTGGTTTTATTTGGGATTGCATGATCCATGCATTCCTGAAGGTGTTCATAGAATGCGTTTATAAAGGATTCTGCAGTCTGGGCCGTATTTTCCACAGGCTCGGGGGCTTTGAAGGATTCCACCTCAGTTTTGAGGAGTGTGAAATTTGCTTTAGAGAAGTTTTTCACTGTGGTTTTCTGGGCAGGGGGTGGGGTCGGGATGTGAATATCCAGTGAGATTAGTTTATGGTCTGATCTTACCAGTGAGGGATACACTTCTGGTCTGGATCATAGAGTCCCCATGTTGGTGATGATCAGGTCGAGTATGTTTTCCCCTCTTGTGGGAGTAGTAACAAGTTGTTCCACAGCATATGAGTTTATAAATTCTAGGAACCTTTGGGCTACGGTGTTGGAGCTAGAGTAATGCTCCCAGTCTATGTTTGGGTAGTTGAAGACGCCCAATATAATGGTGTTTGGAGAGACCTTCATATTTTCCAGTGTTTTCAGGAAGGCCGAGTGGGGTTCCTGGGTTTGGGAGGGTGGTCTGTAGCAGGCTATAAACTGGAAGGCAGTTTTACCCACTGTTAGTTGCACATGGATAGTCTCTGATGCTTCGTGCTGTGTCACCAACCTGGAGGTGTGGGTATCTTTGACGAATATTGATACTCCCCCTCCTTTTGTGGTTCTGTCCAAGTTATGGGGCCGAAAAGCATGGTATGAGGTATAACCTGGTAGTGCTGGAGTGCTCTCGGGAGCCTTGAACTAGGTTTCTGTTGCTGCACAGATATCGATGTTCTCCATGCTAAGGAGAGTTTCAATTGCGTGCATCTTGAGGTTTAGACTTCTGGCATTGAGTAGCATTACTCTTAGTTTCTTTTCCCTTGTGATACCCATGGAGGTGGGTTTGCCTTTTGAGCCTTGCCTAAAAAGGCACTATGGGGGAAGCAAAAGCCTTTGCCAATATCCGAAAGCCCAGGGGTGACAGGTGCAAGCCGTCCCTAGTGAAGCATCGTGGCTTGTCGAGCATGTCATCCCAGGCTGACAGGCATTGGATCCCCTTTGAATGACACCAATACTTAAGCCAAATGTTGAAATTGATCATCTTGTCTTCATATTGTGGCATCATTCTTGGTGAGGGTAAGATGCTACTCAGGGTCAGGGTCATACCGGCCTGGACTACATGCTCAGAGAGCTCCTCTATGTCTCTTTTCAAGTAGTTTAGGGAGGTACGTCTCAGGTCATTCACACCAGCATGGACAATGACCGAGTCATATTTGTACTTGCCTTGGAGTGACCTGAGTGCTTGTGTTATGTGGCGGATTCTAGCGCCCGACAGGCAGCTCACCGTGACCTTCTCCTTGTTCAGCCTGGTGAGCGGGACGTCAGTGTGCCTGATGATAGAGTCACCTGTTACAAGTGTATCAGGTGTGTTGTTTAGCCTTAAGGGGCGTGACTGTTCAGCACACTGGCTTTGTGAGCTATGTGTTGCACGTGTTTTGTTTTGGGGTAGCGTTTGCCTGGGTGTTTGCTTTGGAGGTCTCTGCTGCTTAGGCAGATTTTTGTTTAGAGCCTCTGAGTATGTTTTTGTGTGTTTATGTGTTTGGTTTGCTGTCGTGGTAGGTCTATGTGAGACTGGAATTGTAGTGAGTGTGGTTTCCTTCTCCTCCTGACTGGTTATGCCAGTACTGAGTTGAGAGAGCTTAGCCTCCAGTTTGGCTATATGGTTGCATCTCTCACATGTGTTGGAATTTGTTGGGAGGAGGAGAGGGTTGTCTGTGTACATGAGGCAGCTGTAACATTGTCTCAAGATTCCCAGATTCACCAGCTGGAGCAGAGAGGAGATTGACAACTGACCTTTGGACATGCTAGAATAGTATTGGGAATTCCTTTATAATGGAAAAAAGGGCCAGTGGGGAACAAGGTACTCAAGGGGAGTTTGTGGGGGTGTACTGCTTTTAATTTTTTAGTGCTGACTTATATAATTGCTTTAGTGAGCAAGTGCCAGGTAACTTAAATGCAATGTGTTGCAGGTAACGTAAATGCAAAAATGACAAACAGTAACTTTCTTTCAAGTGAAACAAGGAAATAAGTACAGTAAGCAATGCAGATATCACTAGGAATCCACAGAAGCACTGAAATGCCGTGTTTTAGGTGGAATTAGCATTTCAGGGAAATAACAAGCAAACAAACAACAAGCATACAAACAAAGCTAGATTCAGCAGGCCTGGATCTAGTCTACGCTACAGCAAACAAGGTGTACCAATTTCAGTAAGAAACAGTTCAAATGTGCAGGCACTATAAGCCTTTAACCAGAAATTCCCAGCTCAGAAGGGCAGAGTCCAGCCTCTCCTCCCACAAGAGTGCAGACCACGAACCTTCTTAATGTAAAATAACTGCCCTGAAGCCCAAGTGCTTAAACCAGAACTAATACACTTTTAGAATAACAGACACTGAGCCCTCAATCAGCAGTTCCCAACTTAAAAGGATGTAAGCTACCTGTCCTGCCACCACAGTGCAGGCCACAAACCTTCCTAATGTAAAACAACTGGTCTGAAGCCCAAGTGCTTAATCCAAAAGACTTAGAATGATAGCTACACTTTAATCAAGTTACTACCAAGCAGTAATAAATACAATTGAATACTTTAAAGAATGCCTGGATTAGTGCTCAAGTTATACAAACAAAGCTAGATTCAGCAGGCCTGGATCTAGTCTATGCTACAGCAAACAAGGTGTACCAATTTCAGTAAGAAGCAGTTAAAATATGCAGGCACTATAAGCCTTTAACCAGAAATTCCCAGCTCAGAAGGGCAGAGTCCAGCCTCTCCTCCCACAAGAGTGCAGGCCACGAACCCTCTTAATGTAAAATAACTGGCCTGAAGCCCAAGTAAGTGCTTAAACCAGAATTATTACACTTTTAGAATAACAGACACTGAGCCCTCAATCAGCAGTTCCCAACTTAGAAGGATGTAAGCTACCTGTTCTGCCATTACAGTGCAGACCACAAACCTTCTTAATGTAAAACAACTGGTTTGAAGCCCAAGTGCTTAAACTAAAAGGCTTAGAATGAGTTACACCAAGCAGTAATAAATACAATTGAGTACTATTAAGATGACGCAAAAGCAAAATAAAGTAGGAAGAAACACAAATACAGTAAAAGCAGCTAAAATTTTTTTTTTTTTGAGTGAGCAAATGAGATGGGCCCAGGAGTTACAGGACAGAAACAAGTGCAAATGCAGGCCTTCAAATCAGAAAGTTGAGAGAGATGGAAGACCACCCAAATGGCCAATAAGTACAAATTCTGGGCCAGAACCACTCTTTATGTGGTAGACAGGTTACCTAATGCTTACCACTCCCACTGATAAGCTAGAAGGCTTCCCTCCAACACAGAAAGGCTTGGGGGGCTCAGAAGCTTACAAACAGTCCTGGATACAGCAAATCTGTATCTGGAACACTAATTACAGGAAAGGTAGGAAACAGGCTTACAATTTTTATTTTCAGAAAAGTAGCAAAAACAGTAGTAAAAACTATTCACATGCAGTGCACGCTGGCACACTTGAGTATGTAGCAATATTAGTCCACACACAGTTTGAAAATATGTAATTAAATTAAAAAGGACTAAAAGCAAGTCCAGAAAGGGTTTATTAGGTAGAATGCGGTAAAGAGATGGGACTGGGGGAGTGTCCTAGATCAAATCTACAGTGGGGCGGGCACTGCAAAAGCCACCAAAGTTAAACTACAACCAAGAACAGGGAGAGGGTGTGGGGAAGGCAGTTTCAACAGAGATGTGAGGAATCACAGTGCAAATTATAAAACCAGAAAAATATATACTGATCTCTGTATATTTGCAGAACAGTAAGACAACAGATATCTAAGCAACAATTTAGCTCTATAATACAGAATAATACAGAAAAATATACTCAGCTCTATATATTTGCAGATAGTCTTGTAAGGCTCTCTCTCAGTGCACAGGTTCCAATTTAAATGCAGGTTGTTATTAACAGGTCAAATTAAGGGAACCTGGAGTTAAGCAACACACAAGCTATAAAAACTGGTTATATCAGCTGAAGACAAGGCAGAAAATGAGGGGGGGGGACAGTTTCAACAGAGATGTGAGGAATCACAGTGCAAATTATAAAACCAGAAAAATATATACTGATCTCTGTATATTTGCAGAACAGTAAGACAACAGATATCTAAGCAACAATTTAGCTCTATAATACAGAATAATACAGAAAAATATACTCAGCTCTATATATTTGCAGATAGTCTTGTAAGGTTCTCTCTCAGTGCACAGGTTCCAATTTAAATGCAGGTTGTGTACTGGCATTTCCTTCTGGTAGAATCATATTAATCCACTGCATGTCACACATATACATTCTATACCTGACGACTTATCTGTGTTGCCTCTCACATGGCATATGTATGCCTTTAACAGATAGATCCTATTTTGCCTGTGCTTGGGTTGTGTATGCTTATGCGTGTATTAAACAGCCACGTTCTTGCTTTGTATAGTACTGTGGTTTGGCACTATGCTTGGCTGTTTGCCTTTCACTGCAGGGTTGAACATTGTAGCCTATCCACTGTTTGTCTTCTCACGTATTTTCATGGTTGGATTTGCTCATCTATGCTGCTGCTTGGCTTACATTTGCACTGCTGAAAATCTACTTGATGATTGGATTTACTATCCACTGTGTCTGCAATCTTTATTTATTAATCTTTATATAACACAGGCCTACCATCAGCCATACACATTCAGGTATGACTGTCACACAGTTTGCGACATCTCACCACTGAGTAGTTCATAGGTACAGATGTAGCTCTGCATTGCACCATGGTTGGTACGCATCCCTACCCTGTTTCTCCATTTTCTTTCACCCATGTTGTTGAGTCTGTATGCTGTCTGTGTATCTTACCTCTTCTTTATGTTTATTTCCAACCTTTGTTTGTCATGTATTGTGATATTTGTTATATGTTTATAATGGTTTACTACCAAATTATGAAAGCCGAAACACAAATGCTCACATCCCCGAACCGGAACAATGGAAAATGACAAGCCAACTGCTCAGAATATTGATTTGTTTGGAAGGCAAGAATCGAAATTACGACAGTTACAGAACTGCTCACCATCTGAAAAAAAACACTGTTGTCCAAGCATACACATTTATACTGTTTTGCAGGGAGGCAAGCCCCCCTGCACCCCCACACCCCCTGCTAATCATGTATTCTAACTCTGAGAGCGCACAACAGTATGGAAAAGGGTAATTTTCCTGATCCCCACTGTAGTGTGATCCAATTTAAAACAGCAACTCTCATAACTGTGAACACAAGCTAAGTGTCGACATTTCAGAGTCAACAGGATTTTCATTCGCAATGTTGCCTATTTGCACCTTTACCCTCGACCTTATGAACTTTGGTAAGGTGATTTCATAATTTTGATAATAAATCGTTTATAACAGTTTACCTTGAAAATGTAGAAAGGCATCCCTTTGAAACCTGGATGGGCTGACCAGGTTCCTGAAACACTGAATTGAGCATTGTTTGAATCCAGTTTAACATATGCCAGAGTGCATTTGCACATCTGACATTGGTGTTTTGACTGGAGATCGCACTGCAGTGCGGATCAGGAAATATACCCTTTTCTTCACTGTAGTGCAATCTCGGAGTTTGTATATATAATATGCAGGGGGTGTGGAAGTGCAGCTCCCCACATGGGGGGGTGCAGGGGGGCTTGCCCCACTGCAAAAGATTAGCAGAACATCACCAGATGTTAATGTCAACCTGGTGATGTCGAAAAAGTCGAAGTATAAGATGTCAACATTACCAGTGTCGACAACTGATGTAGAAGATATTTTTAATTTCAACATTTAGGTTCGGTGTTGTGGCCATTCGAAGGGATGTCTTTCAACATTTTCAAGGTAAATAATTTATAACCGTTGTTTTGCCCTCCTCTTCCTCTTTCTCTTTTTTCTATTCTCAAAAAAAAAATGGGGCTTATTCCCACCAAAAAAAAAATACCCATGCCCGTCTGACTGTCTCTCAGATTTTCCTATTTCATCATACCTCTTGTACATCCTTCTTCTTTACTCTCACCCCACACCTGCATTTCGATCTCCCTATTACCTTGGGTGTGTGAATTACTTGTGTTCCCCATACACATCCTGCACCCATTGTTAGCTATGGTGAAGTGACTGTGATTGTCATTTGCATTAAATATTTTTTGTCTGAAATTTTGCAAACTTTGTTGGATTCTCTATATTTTGTTGAATATATTTATATGCACCTGTAAACAAATCACAATGATATAATTGTGAATAGTTGTCACTTTCTGGAGAGATTGCTGCAAATTTGTATTCCTTTACTATTTTTCAGATAGTTTAATTGAGCTGGAATAATTTCCATAGATGTACATTGGTAATGCACATCCTGGTTTGTAAAACACTTTTCTTGACATACAGTTTTGATGTGACTACTTAACAGTGTGCAAATGTTGCTGGATGCATCTGTTTTATGCTAAATTATTCTATGTACACTGAGGCATATTTGCATATTACTCAGATATCCACAACTTTTGTGCAGAACTCTGCGAACTGTACCAGATTTCATGGACTTTATGGAAGCCTACTCCATATGTGATAAGAAATAAAGGCTAAATGCATATGGTTAACAACTTACTTCAACATTTAATGTGACATTTAGGTTGGATTAGTAACTTCTTAAATATCACTGTCTAGGTCATTAACATAGCCTAATAACTACTGAAAAGGTAATGACACTTGCTAAGTAACCATGCCAAAAATGTAATATCTATGTTGTGCTGAAGTTCTCTGGTAAGTATTAACTACCTTAGTACCTTAGTACAACAAAGGTACTCTTGTGTGGGGTCATTTACTGCACTGTTATAACTTGCTGATACTTGTGAACCTCTGCTATCTCTGAAAAAAACAAAAAAACACAAAAGATCTTGCTTTTTTCCCACTTTTCTGAGATTTAAAAAAGTTCAGTTACAGGCTTGCTGTTCTTGAACACTTTGTAAGTTTCTGTGAGGCCATTTTTTGCTTGAGCTAAAGGGAAGTCTCTCTGTTGATCAGTGGCAGTGAAAAACATTGAGCAGCCTGCCTGCCCCTGTGGGAGTGGTTACTGACTTGAAACTGTAGTTTTATTGGCCATTTTGGGTCAATTCCACAACTCCTTCATCTTCCTCTCTTAAAACCTGGTTGCCTCATGGTTTTGGCATCTTTTCAGGCTTGTTGGCTGTTGGTGAAGCACCCACCAAGAGGAGAAAACGCTGAGAGAAGAAAGGAGCCACTTTTGAGATTTTAAGTATTTTTCCTCTGTTTATTTGCTAAGTTTTTCTGCATAGCCACATATTTTGAGCATTTACTGGCTTGTTAAACTTGATTTCTGCATTAGTAACTGTATTTAGAGCACAACCTAGAGCTGTTTACTGAATTTCCTGTTTGCACTTATTTTTAAAATCGTTTTTTCCTCAAAACTTGCATTTTATCTGTCTTTGGCCTAGCACTCTTGTGTGGGGTCATTTACTGCACTGTTATAACTTGATGATACTTGTGAACCTCTGCCATCTCTGAAAAAAACAAAAAAAAAAACAAAAAAAATATTGCTTTTTTCCCACTTTTCTGAGATTTAAAAAAGTTCAGTTACAGGCTTGCTGTTCTTGAACTGTTTGTAAGTTTCTGTGAGGCCATTTTTTGCTTGGGCTAAAGGGAAGTCTCTCTGTTGATCAGTGGCAGAGAAAAGCATTGAGCAGCCTGCCTGCCCCTGTGGGAGTGGTTACTGACTTGAAACTGTAGTTTTATTGGCCATTTTGGGTCAATTCCAAAACTCCTTCATCTTCCTCTCTTAAAACCTGGTTGCCTCATGGTTTTGGCATATTTTCAGGCTTGTTGACTGTTGGTGAAGCACCCACCAAGAGGAGAAAATGCTGAGAGAAGAAAGGAGCCACTTTTGAGATTTTAAGTATTTCTCCTCTGTTTATTTGCTAAGTTTTTCTGCATAGCCACCTATTTTGAGCATTTTCTGGCTTGTTAAACTTGATTTCTGCATTAGTAACTGTATTTAGAGCACAACCTAGAGCTGTTTACTGAATTTCCTGTTTGCACTTATTTTTAAAATCGTTTTTTTCTCAAAACTTGCATTTTATCTGTCTTTGGCCTAGCACTCTTGTGTGGGGTCATTTACTGCACTGTTATAACTTGTTGATACTTGTGAACCTCTGCTATCTCTGAAAAAAAACAAAAAACAAAAATAAATCTTGCTTTTTCCCACTTTTCTGAGATTTACAAAAGTTCAGTTACAGGCTTGCTGTTCTTGAACTGTTTGTAAGTTTCTGTGAGGCCATTTTTTGCTTGGGCTAAAGGGAAGTCTCTCTGTTGATCAGTGGCAGTGAAAAACATTGAGCAGCCTGCCTGCCCCTGTGGGAGTGGTTACTGACTTGAAACTGTAGTTTTATTGGCCATTTTGGGTCAATTCCAAAACTCCTTCATCTTCCTCTCTTAAAACCTGGTTGCCTCATGGTTTTGGCATCTTTTCAGGCTTGTTGGCTATTGGTGAAGCAACCACCAAGAGGAGAAAACACTGAGAGAAAAAAGGAGCCACTTTTGAGATTTTAAGTATTTTTCCTCTGTTTATTTGCTAAGTTTTTCTGCATAGCCACCTATTTTTGAGCATTTTCTGGCTTGTTAAACTTGATTTCTGCATTAGTAACTGTATTTAGAGCACAACCTAGAGCTGTTTACTGAATTTCCTGTTTGCACTTATTTTTAAAATCGTTTGTTTCTCAAAACTTACATTTTATCTGTCTTTGGCCTAGCACTTTTGTGTGGGGTCATTTACTGCACTGTTATAACTTGTGCATACTTGTGAACCTCTGCTATCTCTGAAAAAAACAAAAAAACAAAAAAAATCTTGCTTTTTTCCCACTTTTCTGAGATTTAAAAAAGTTCAGTTACAGGCTTGCTGTTCTTGAACTGTTTGTAAGTTTCTGTGAGGCCATTTTTTGCTTGGGCTAAAGGGAAGTCTCTCTGTTGATCAGTGGCAGTGAAAAACATTGAGCAGCCTGCCTGCCCCTGTGGGAGTGGTTACTGACTTGAAACTGTAGTTTTATTGGCCATTTTGGGTCAATTCCAAAACTCCTTCATCTTCCTCTCTTAAAACCTGGTTGCCTCATGGTTTTGGCATCTTTTCAGGCTTGTTGGCTGTTGGTGAAGCACCCACCAAGAGGAGAAAACGCTGAGAGAAAAAAGGAGCCACTTTTGAGATTTTAAGTATTTTTCCTCTGTTTATTTGCTAAGTTTTTCTGCATAGCCGCCTATTTTGAGCATTTTCTGGCTTGTTAAACTTGATTTCTGCATTAGTAACTGTATTTAGAGCACAACCTAGAGCTGTTTACTGAATTTCCTGTTTGCACTTATTTTTAAAATCGTTTTTTTCTCAAAACTTGCATTTTATCTGTCTTTGGCCTAGCACTCTTGTGTGGGGTCATTTACTGCACTGTTATAACTTGTTGATACTTGTGAACCTCTGCTATCTCTGAAAAAAACAAAAAAACAAAAAATCTTGCTTTTTTCCCACTTTTCTGAGATTTAAAAAAGTTCAGTTACAGGCTTGCTGTTCTTGAACTGTTTGTAAGTTTCTGTGAGGCCATTTTTGCTTGGGCTAAAGGGAAGTCTCTCTGTTGATCAGTGGCAGTGAAAACATTGAGCAGCCTGCCTGCCCCTGTGGGAGTGGTTACTGACTTGAAACTGTAGTTTTATTGGCCATTTTGGGTCAATTCCAAAACTCCTTCATCTTCCTCTCTTAAAACATGGTTGCCTCATGGTTTTGGCATCTTTTCAGGCTTGTTGGCTGTTGTTGAAGCACCCACCAAGAGGAGAAAATGCTGAGAGAAGAAAGGAGCCACTTTTGAGATTTTAAGTATTTTTCCTGTGTTTATTTGCTAAGTTTTTCTGCATAGCCGCCTATTTTGAGCATTTTCTGGCTTGTTAAACTTGATTTCTGCATTAGTAACTGTATTTAGAGCACAACCTAGAGCTGTTTACTGAATTTCCTGTTTGCACTAATTTTAAAATCATTTTTTCTCAAAACTTGCATTTTATCTGTCTTTGGCCTAGCACTCTTGTGTGGGGTCATTTACTGCACTGTTATAACTTGTTGATACTTGTGAACCTCTGCTATCTCTGAAAAAAACAAAAAACAAAAAAATCTTGCTTTTTTCCCACTTTTCTGAGATTTAAAAAAGTTCAGTTACAGGCTTGCTGTTCTTGAACTGTTTGTAAGTTTCTGTGAGGCCATTTTTTGCTTGGGCTAAAGGGAAGTCTCTCTGTTGATCAGTGGCAGTGAAAAACATTGAGCAGCCTGCCTGCCCCTGTGGGAGTGGTTACTGACTTGAAACTGTAATTTTATTGTCCATTTTGGGTCAATTCCAAAACTCCTTCATCTTCCTCTCTTAAAACATGGTTGCCTCATGGTTTTGGCATATTTTCAGGCTTGTTGGCTATTGGTGAAGCACCCACCAAGAGGAGAAAATGCTGAGAGAAGAAAGGAGCCACTTTTGAGATTTTAAGTATTTTTCCTCTGTTTATTTGCTAAGTTTTTCTGCATAGCCACCTATTTTGAGCATTTTCTGGCTTGTTAAACTTGATTTCTGCATTAGTAACTGTATTTAGAGCACAACCTGGAGCTGTTTACTGAATTTCCTGTTTGCACTTATTTTTAAAATCATTTTTTTTCTCAAAACTTGCATTTTATCTGTCTTTGGCCTAGCACTTTTGTGTGGGGTCATTTGCTGCACTGTTATAACTTGTTGATACTTGTGAACCTCTGCTATCTCTGAAAAAAAAAACAAAAAAAAAAAAAATCTTGCTTTTTTCCCACTTTTCTGAGATTTAAAAAGGTTCAGTTACAGGCTTGCTGTTCTTGAACTGTTTGTAAGTTTCTGTGAGGCCATTATTTGCTTGGGCTAAAGGGAAGTCTCTCTGTTGATCAGTGACAGTGAAAAACATTGAGCAGCCTGCTTGCCCCTGTGGGAGTGGTTACTGACTTGAAACTGTAGTTTTATTGGCCATTTTGGGTCAATTCCACAACTCCTTCATCTTCCTCTCTTAAAACCTGGTTGCCTCATGGTTTTGGCATCTTTTCAGGCTTGTTGGCTGTTGGTGAAGCACCCACCAAGAGGAGAAAACGCTGAGAGAAAAAAGGAGCCACTTTTGAGATTTTAAGTATTTTTCCTCTGTTTATTTGCTAAGTTTTTCTGCATAGCCACCTATTTAGAGCATTTTCTGGCTTGTTAAACTTGATTTCTGCATTAGTAACTGTATTTAGAGCACAACCTAGAGCTGTTTACTGAATTTCCTTTTTGCACTTATTTTTAAAATAGTTTTTTTCTCAAAACTTGCATATTATCTGTCTTTGGCCTAGCACTTTTGTCTGTTGTCATTTACTGCACTGCTATAACTTGTTGATACTTGTGAACCTCTGCTATCTCTGAAAAAAACAAAAAAAAAAAAATCTTGCTTTTTTCCCACTTTTCTGAGATTTAAAAAAGTTCAGTTACAGGCTTGATGTTCTTGAAATGTTTGTAAGTTTCTGTGAGGCCATTTTTTGCTTGGGCTAAAGGGAAGTCTCTCTGTTGATCAGTGGCAGTGAAAAACATTGAGCAGCCTGCCTGCCCCTGTGGGAGTGGTTACTGACTTGAAACTGTAGTTTTATTGGCCATTTTGGGTCAATTCTAAAACTTCTTCATCTTCCTCTCTTAAAACCTGGTTGCCTCATGGTTTTGGCATCTTTTCAGGCTTGTTGGCTGTTGGTGAAGCACCCACCAAGAGGAGAAAATGCTGAGAGAAGAAAGGAGCCACTTTTGAGATTTTAAGTATTTTTCCTCTGTTTATTTGCTAGGTTTTTCTGCATGGCCGCCTATTTTGAGCATTTTCTGGCTTGTTAAACTTGATTTCTGCATTAGTAACTGTATTTAGAGCACACCCTAGAGCTGTTTACTGAATTTCCTGTTTGCACTAATTTTAAAATCGTTTTATTTCTCAAAACTTGCATTTCATCTGGCTTTGGCCTAGCACTCTTGTGTGGGGTCATTTACTGCACTGTTATAACTTGTTGATACTTGTGAACCTCTGCTATCTCTGAAAAAAACAAAAAAACAAAATAAATCTTGCTTTTTTCCCACTTTTCTGAGATTTAAAAAAGTTCAGTTACAGGCTTGCTGTTCTTGAACTGTTTGTAAGTTTCTGTGAAGCCATTTTTTGCTTGGGCTAAAGGGAAGTCACTCTGTTGATCAGTGGCAGTGAAAAACATTGAGCAGCCTGCCTGCCCCTGTGGGAGTGGTTACTGACTTGAAACTGTAGCTTTATTGGCCATTTTGTGTCAATTCCAAAACTCCTTCATCTTCCTCTCTTAAAACCTGGTTGCCTCATGTTTTGGCATCTTTTCAGGCTTGTTGGCTGTTGGTGAAGCACCCACCAAGAGGAGAAAATGCTGAGAGAAGAAAGGAGCCACTTTTGAGATTTTAAGTATTTTTCCTCTGTTTATTTGCTAAGTTTTTCTGCATATCCGCCTATTTTGAGCATTTTCTGGCTTGTTAAACTTGATTTCTGCATTAGTAACTGTATTTAGAGCACAACCTAGAGCTGTTTACTGAATTTCCTGTTTGCACTAATTTTAAAATCGTTTTTTTCTCAAAACTTGCATTTTATCTGTCTTTGGCCTAGCACTCTTGTGTGGGGTCATTTACTGCACTGTTATAACTTGTTGATACTTGTGAACCTCTGCTATCTCTGAAAAAACAAAAAAAAAAATCTTGCTTTTTCCTACTTTTCTGAGATTTAAAAAAGTTCAGTTACAGGCTTGCTGTTCTTGAACTGTTTGTAAGTTTCTGTGAGGCCATTTTTTGCTTGGGCTAAAGGGAAGTCTCTCTGTTGATCAGTGGCAGTGAAAAACATTGAGCAGCCTGCCTGCCCCTATGGGAGTGGTTACTGACTTGAAACTGTAGTTTTATTGGCCATTTTGGGTCAATTCCAAAACTCCTTCATCTTCCTCTCTTACAACCTGGTTGCCTCATGGTTTTGGCATCTTTTCAGGCTTGTTGGCTGTTGGTGAAGCACCCACCAAGAGGAGAAAATGCTGAGAGAAGAAAGGAGCCACTTTTGAGATTTTAAGTATTTTTCCTCTGTTTATTTGCTAAGTTTTTCTGCATAGCCGCCTATTATGAGCATTTTCTGGCTTGTTAAACTTGATTTCTGCATTAGTAACTGTATTTAGAGCACAACCTGGAGCTGTTTACTGAATTTCCTGTCTGCACTTATTTTTAAAATCGTTTTTTTCTCAAAACTTGCATTTTATCTGTCTTTGGCCTAGCACTGTTGTGTGGGGTCATTTACTGCACTGTTATAACTTGTTGATACTTGTGAACCTCTGCTATCTCTGAAAAAAAGCAAAAAAAAAATCTTGCTTTTTTCCCACTTTTCTGAGATTTAAAAAAGTTCAGTTACAGGCTTGCTGTTCTTGAACTGTTTGTAAGTTTCTGTGAGGCCATTTTTTGCTTGGGCTAAAGGGAAGTCTCTCTGTTGATCAGTGGCAGTGAAAAACATTGAGCAGCCTGCCTGCCCCTGTGGGAGTGGTTACTGACTTGAAACTGTAGTTTTATTGGCCATTTTGGGTCAATTCCAAAACTCCTTCATCTTCCTCTCTTAAAACCTGGTTGCCTCATGGTTTTGGCATCTTTTCAGGCTTGTTGACTGTTGGTGAAGCACCCACCAATTGGAGAAAACGCTGAGAGAAAAAAGGAGCCACTTTTGAGATTTTAAATATTTTTCCTCTGTTTATTTGCTAAGTTTTTCTGCATAGCCGCCTATTTTGAGCATTTTCTGGCTTGTTAAACTTGATTTCTGCATTAGTAACTGTATTTAGAGCACAACCTAGAGCTGTTTACTGAATTTCCTGTTTGCACTAATTTTAAAATTGATTTTTTCTCAAAACTTGCATTTTATCTGTCTTTGGCCTAGCACTCTTGTGTGGGGTCATTTACTGCACTGTTATAACTTGTTGATACTTGTGAACCTCTGCTATCTCTGAAAAAAACAAAAAAACAAAAAAAATCTTGCCTTTTTCCTACTTTTCTGAGATTTAAAAAAGTTCAGTTATACGCTTGCTGTTCTTGAACTGTTTGTAAGTTTCTGTGAGGCCATTTTTTGCTTGGGCTAAAGGAAAGTCTCTCTGTTGATCAGTGGCAGTGAAAAACATTGAGCAGCCTGCCTGCCCCTGTGGGAGTGGTTACTGACTTGAAACTGTAGTTTTATTGGCCATTTTGGGTCAATTCCAAAACTCCTTCATCTTCCTCTCTTAAAACCTGGTTGCCTCATGGTTTTGGCATATTTTCAGGCTTGTTGGCTGTTGGTGAAGCACCCACCAAGAGGAGAAAACGCTGAGAGAAGAAATGAGCCACTTTTGAGATTTTAAGTATTTTTCCTCTGTTTATTTGCTAAGTTTTTCTGCATAGCTGCCTATTTTGAGCATTTTCTGGCTTGTTAAACTTGATTTCTGCTTTAGTAACTGTATTTAGAGCACAACCTAGAGCTGTTTACTGAGTTTCCTGTTTGCACTTATTTTTAAAATCGTTTTTTTCTCAAAACTTGCATTTTATCTGTCTTTGGCCTAGCACTCTTGTGTGGGGTCATTTACTGCACTGTTATAACTTGTTGATACTTGTGGACCTCTGCTATCTCTGAAAAAAAAAAAACAAAAGAAATCTTGCTTTTTTCCCACTTTTCTGAGATTTAAAAAAGTTCAGTTACAGGCTTGCTGTTCTCGAACTGTTTGTAAGTTTCTGTGAGGCCATTTTTTGCTTGGGCTAAAGGGAAGTCTCTCTGTTGATCAGTGGCAGTGAAAAACATTGAGCAGCCTGCCTGCCCCTGTGGGAGTGGTTACTGACTTGAAACTGTAGTTTTATTGGCCATTTTGGGTCAATTCCAAAACTCCTTCATCTTCCTCTCTTAAAACCTGGTTGCCTCGTGGTTTTTGGCATCTTTTCAGGCTTGATGGCTGTTTGTGAAGCACCCACCAAGAGGAGAAAACACTGAGAGAAGAAAGGAACCACTTTTGAGATTTTAAGTATTTTTCCTCTGTTTATTTGCTAAGTTTATCTGCATAGCCGCCTATTTTGAGCATTTTCTGGCTTGTTAAACTTGATTTATGTATTAGTAACTGTATTTAGAGCACAACCTAGAGCTGTTTACTGAATTTCCTGTTTGCACTTATTTTTAAAATCGTTTTTTCTCAAAACTTGCATTTTATCTGTCTTTGGCCTAGCACTCTTGTGTGGGGTCATTTACTGCACTGTTATAACTTGTTGATACTTGTGAACCTCTGCTATCTCTGAAAAAAACAAAAAAATCTTGCTTTTTTCCCACTTTTCTGAGATTTAAAAAAGTTCAGTTACAGGCTTGCTGTTCTTGAACTGTTTGTAAGTTTCTGTGAGGCCATTTTTGCTTGGGCTAAAGGGAAGTCTCTCTGTTGATCAGTGGCAGTGAAAAACATTGAGCAGCCTGCCTGCCCCTGTGGGAGTGGTTACTGACTTGAAACTGTAGTTTTATTGGCCATTTTGGGTCAATTCCAAAACTACTTCATCTTCCTCTCTTAAAACCCTCTTTTGTTCGGTTTTGTGCGTTTTTGAGCATAGTGCAACAGCGGGCAGCGCCGCCTAATTGGGTTTAAGCTATTCCTGGCTCCACAAAGCCTCCTCTTCACTTTTTCCCTTAGAACTGCTCTATCTCTCAATTTATACACCATATTCTCATTCTAAGGCCCTTCACTGGTCCAATTAAGTAATCCTACAAGTTAGCACTATTAAACCATAAGCACTACTTACTCTTACACTCTCTATGATTACCCTGTCTTCTATTGGTCCATCTTAAATTCAGTTTCCCTATATTACTCTAGCATGTCCAAAGGTCAGTCAATGGTTTCCTATCCAGTCCAGCTGGTGAATCTGGGAATTTTGAGGCAATTTTACAACTGTCTCATGTACACGGACAACCCTCTCCTCCTCCAAACAGGTTCAAATATATGTGAGAGATGCAGCTATTTAGCCAAACTGGAGGCTGAGCTCTCTCATCTCAAAACTGGTGTAACCAGTCAGGAGGAGAAGGTAACCTCACACAACACAATTCCAGTATCACATAGTCCCACCACATCAGCGAACCAAACACATAAATACACAAAAACATACTCGGAGGCTCTAAATAAAAATCTACCTAAGCAACAGAGACCTCCAAAGCAGACATCCAAGCAAACGCTACTTCAAAACAAAACACGCACAACACATAACCCACAAAGTCAGTGTGCCAAGCAGCCACAGCCCTTAAGGCTGAATAACACACCTGATACTCTTGTAATAGGTGACTCTATTGTCAGACACACTGATGTCCCGCTCACCAGGCTGACTAAAGAGAAGATCATGGTGAGCTGCCTGTCGGGTGCTAGGATCTGCCACATAACGCAAGCACTCAGGTCACTCCAAAGCAAATACAAATATGACTCAGTCATTGTCCATGCTGGTATGAATGACCTGAGACGTACCTCCCTGGACAACATGAAAAGAGACATAGAGGAGCTCTCTGATCATGTAGCCCAGGCTGGTATGACCCTGACCTTGAGCAGCATCTTACCCTCCCCTAGAATGATGCCACAGTACAGAGACAACATGATCGATTTTAACAATTGGCTAAAATTTTGGTGTCATTCAAAGGGGATCCAGTGTCTGTCAGCCTGGGATGACATGCTCGGCAAGCCACGTTGCTTCAGTAGGGACGGCTTGCACCTGTCACCACTGGGCTTTCGGATATTGGCAAAGGGTCTTGCCACCCCCATAGTGCCTTTTTTAGGCAAGGCTCAAAAGTCAAACCCACCCCCATAGACAGCACAAGGAAAAAGAAACTAAGGGTAATGCTGCTAAACCCCAGAAGTCTTAACCTCAAGATGCACGCACTCAAAGCTCTCAGTATGGAGAACATCGATATCTGTGCAGTGACAGAAACCTGGTTCCAGGCTCCAGAGAGCACCCCAGCACTACCAGGCTATACCTCATATCATGCTTTTCGGCCCCAAAACCCGGACCGAACCACAAAAGGAGGGGGAGTTTCCATATTTATCAAGGATATCCACACCTCCAGGTTAGTGGCATTGCACGAAGTATCGGAGACCATCCATGTGCAACTAACAGTGGGCAAGACTGCTTTTCAGTTTATAGCATCCTATAGACCACCCTCTCAAAGTCAGGAATCCCACTCAGCTTTCCTGAAAACATTGGAGAACATGAAGATCTCTCCGAACACCATTATATTGGGCGACTTCAACTACCCAAACATAGACTGGGAGCACTACTCAAGCCCCAGCACCTTAGCCCAAAGGTTCCTGGAAATTATAAACTCAAATGCTATGGAACAACTAGTCACCACTCCCACAAGAGGGGATAACATACTAGACCTGATCATTACCAACATGGGGACTCTATGCTCCACACCAGAAGTATATCCCTCATTGGTAAGATCAGACCATAAATTAATTTCACTGGATGTCCACATCCCAACCCCACCCCCAGCCCAGAAAACCACAGTGAAAAACTTCTCAAAAGCGAACTTCTCACTTCTCAAAACCAAAGTGGAATCCTTCAAGGCCCCAGGGCCAGTGGAAACTACGGCCCAAACTGCAGAATCCTATATAAATGCATTCTATGGACATCTCCAGGAATGCATGGATCATGCTATCCCAAACAAAACCAAGACCCAATTATCCAAAGGCAGGCATCCAGTCTGGTGGACCCCTGCCATAAATAAACTGTACAACAGAAGGAGGAAGCTACTACATGATAGAGCAAAATCCCTAATAGGGAAGGCATCTCTGATCAGTACTAGCAAAAAATTACGATCCCTCATAAAATCCTCCAAGGCCAGCTTTGAGAGAAAAATTGCACAGGACACCAAAGATAATCATAAGGCTTTTTTCAGTTATGTTAGAAACCTGGAATGCAACTCCAAGACTTGTTCTGAGTTGATTCTAAATGGCAAAAAATACACTGAACCCACAGACATCGCCAATATCCTGGCAGACAGGTTTAGTGCAAACTTCTCCACCCCCTCCCCCCCAAAAGAGCAAGTATCTATCCCGGCAGAGGGCTGCCTCCCAAACATCTCTGATGCTCAGGTGAAGGCTGCCCTCTCCAAAGCAAAAAACACTGCTTCCATGGGACCAGATGGCGTCCCAGGTTGCGTCCTACATGAACTCCAAGAGGAACTAATCCCTCAAATAAAACAGCTATACAATCTCAGCCTCACTACAGGATATGTGCCCACAGAATGGCGTGCAGCAACAGTGGTCCCACTCCACAAAGGTGGAGCCTCACGGACCCTGAAACTATCGCCCATAAGCCTGACTAGCTTAGTCTGCAAGGCTATGGAGAGGATCATCATGGAGCTCATAAACAAAGACATTGGGGACCTACAGACACTAGATCCTACCCAGTTCGGCTTTTTCAAGGGCAGATCCTGCCTTTTGAACCTGGTTGACTTCTTCGAAACAGTCACCAAAGCCATAGATGAAGGGAAGGTAGTCCACACAGCCTATCTGGACCTTGCAAAGGCATTTGACACAATACCCCACTCGGGCATCATAGATAAGCTATCCAGCTTAAATATAAACCCCTATGTCACAAGATGGGTCGCAAACTGGCTCAAAGACAGAACCCACAGAGTGAGTTGCTGGAGCCATGTCCGACTCAAAACTGGTCACAAGTGGTGTCCCACAGGGTTCTGTCCTAGGACCACTCTTGTTCGGTATATACTTTTCCGAGGTACAGGCAAACGTGGGAGGACTATGGCTCACCAAGTTCGCAGATGACTGCAAACTGGGCGCCATAATCAACTCTCCAGCTGACACAAACATCCTTCAAAAAGGTCTCACAGAGACAGATAACTGGTACCAGCACCATGGTTTAAAGCTAAATGCCAAAAAATGCATAGTCATACCCTTTGGCAAAAACAATGTGCCCACAAATTACCACATAGGCAGAAACCCATTAAGTACAGAGAAAGCTATTAGGGACCTGGGGACCCAAGTTGATAGCAATCTCTCCTTTGAAAACCACATTGCCAAAGTGGTTAGAAAGACCTTCTACATAGCCCACCTCATTACGAAGGGTTTCACATCTAGATCAAGAGAGGTAATCGTGCCCCTTTATTCATCCCTCATCAGGCCCATCATAGAATACAATGCCCCTTTTGGGATGTACCTTACCCAACACCTGCAGCAATTAGAAAGACCCCAAAAGTATCTCACCAAGAGGATCAAGGGTCTCAAACAGATGCCATATGCTGCTCGGTTAAAAAAACTCCAGCTCTACTCAGTTGCATACCGCCTACTTTGAGGCGATCTATGCCTGACCTACAAGGCTATGTCAAATCCAGAATTAATGGACATGCTCCACCTCAGTAAATCTAAATCCCTTAGAGCCACATGCTCGAGGTACTTGAACCTCAGCACAGAAATAAATAGAACTTGCTGGAGGGACAGGTTCATAACCCAGAGGCTTCCTTCGCTCTGGAATAGAATTCCAGTTCATGTGAGGCAGAGCACCTCACTGAATCTCTTCAAGAAGAATCTCGATAGGTGGATGGGGGATCATAGGTTTGTCCCAGGGATTACTCCCGTGTCACTATTAGACAGAGGCACAGTAAACTAAACCTTAAAAAGGGCACAGTATACTCAAATCAAGGGGTGGCGTAAGCCATACAGAATCGAGCTAGGCTTATAATTGCCCCAGGGCAGATAGCCTAGTATGAACCTATGAACCTATGAACCTGAAGAAAGAATGAGCACTTTTACCACAAACTGTGAACTAAAGGTTAATATGTCAAATCATACTTTGGGTAATAACTGTGAATAAAATAGCTATAACTTATGACAGAAGCACATAAATGTCACACTAAACATTTGGCACTAAATGTTCAAAATTTCTTGTTGTAGGTAAGCATATTCTAAATGAAATGTAGGCTTGTAAGTTTTCCTACCACAACAGGCTTATTTGAAGGACTTATAAATTCCTTAGAGCCCTACTTGTTGATGAATTGGCAAAAATCTTTGTCCTCCCCTATTTTGCATTTTTAGGCATTGTCAATCTGATAAATCTTCCGATATAGCAAAGCCAGCCCAAGAAAATCTAAAGGTCTTACTGCTCAATGCCAGGAGACTAAACAAGAAACTCCAACACATACAGGCTCTACTCACCTGGTAGAATGTAGTTTGTGCAGTTATGTCTTCCTTTAAAGATATGAACAGCACCCTGGAAGTACAAAGCTAAAATACTTTCCACACATTTAGACCACCTACTGCATAAGCAGGGATGAAAAGTGGAGGTATCTCAATTTACATCACAAAAATAAAGACACGTCAAGGCTGGTCAATCAATATGATACATTTGAGTTTCTCCACATCCAAATTACCACAGGCAAAGTTCTTATCCTTGTAAGCTATATATTTCTCTACATGACCCAGGAAATCTGTAACACATACTTATATGTACTGGAGATACTCCCCATTCAACCCAACACCATATTCATGGGCAATTTTAGCTACCCCATTATAGACCTGGAAACATAGATGTCCCTGAATTTGCATGACTAAAAATTCCTGGACTTTGAAGCACAAATACCCTGAACCAGCTAGTCTGTATGCCCATTAGGAAAGCAAACATCCTTGACCTGGTCCTCACAAACATGAGAGAACATTATAGCATCCCAAGTGTATTGTCTTCAGTGGTCAGGTTGGACCACAATACTCTCTCTGAACTAAAAAATAAAACTCAGACCCACAGCTAACCTTGGAACTTTTAGGAATTATTCTAAGGCAAGCTTCCTATGATTACGTGACACCTTGTTAATATTCAAAAACCCTCAAAACACTGAGAACATCATTGCCTTTGCTGAATTGTTCATGGAAACCCTATATAATCATGTTAACATCTGCACAAAAAAAACAGCTCTAGCCACCCTTAACAAGCACATGACTAACTCAAAAAACAAGCCATCCTAGTGGAATCAAAATATCAAAAGACTGTAGAATAAAAGGAAGACAATCAGAGCAAAAATTACCATTCAGTGCCCAGCAAAGTAAATACTTCCTCATCAATCTAAACAAGTAACTCGGGTGGCTTGCCAGTTTACCAAGACCAAATTTGCAATGGCAAAGGCATTGCAAACAAGCACACTAAATTAGGTATTAACTCCTACGTCACCTACTGAATAGACAACTGATTCACAAATAGGACCCGAGAAGTTAAAACAGGGGAGTCTCTCTCCACAAAAAGGCTGTTCACTAGCAGATCCAGATAAGTTTGCTTAGCATACGGCTATCAAGTTCTATGATATTAACTCCTGCATTCATGAACACATACTGATAGGGCACAAATATGTAGGTGAATTCAGCAACAAAAGAATTGTAAAATTAATAAGCTATACAACAGAAAAAAGGGAAGCTTCTTCACTTTCAGAAATTACTCTAATCATGAAAACAAGTCAAGATTAAATATAACACAGAAACTACCTTTCTTATTGAATCTTCTGGATTTAACTATGAATTTAGCTTAGTCTCAAAGATATTTTTAATTACATCAGAAAGCAGAAAGGAAAATATTGTAAATGTGCTTGCAGAAAAATAATCTGTAACCATCACAGTAAAAAAAGTAATATGACAGATTGTTATAGAGACAAGGGATAATATCCCTTATATAACTATAGACATGGTACTGCTGCTAAAGACTGAGAATGTTGCTGCCTATGCTGAATTTGCTTATCAAAACCCTGTATAATCATATTAACAACTGCAAATTTAGTTAACTAAGAAGTCAGAAACTTACATATCAGAGCCAAAAGAAGTCAGATATCACAAATATGAACGCATTTTATAAAAATGCATACACACATTAACGTTTAATATTTTTCAACTTCAGTATACTGTTTAAAGATATTGTCTCATTTAAACCTGGGTAAAACATTGCCCCAGTGGTATTTGCCAACTTAACTCAAGTTGCTCAAGTAAAAGTGCAAGCGCCCCCCCCCCCCCGACTATCATCAACAACTGAATCAATTGCTTTGAACAAAAATGAATGTTGTGGATAGGAAATAATGTGTCTGTTGACTCGGATATGTAAGTTTCTGACTTCTTAGTTAACTAAATAATATTATATTTTGAGAGTCAACACAATAATTTGAGATACAGTATTTTTAGTATATGTATGTTTGTATATATATATATATATATATATATATATATATATATATATATATCTACCATTATTACAGGTAAAAATTCTGAAGGAAGGGAAGGGTTGAGATGTTCTAAAATATTGTCAGTCATATTTGTTTTTAAAAAATGTTTTAAGTAGCAATAATGTAGATGTGCCTTTAAGACAAGATTTTAATTAGAAGTGTCATGTGACAAAAAGGGTGTGTATATATTGCTTGTGTTGAAGTTTGTTCAGTTTCTGATGAAGTCTTGCCACATGTGCAAGACGAAAAGCGCTTCATTAAACTGAAAGAGAATTAAACTGAGAGAATTTGCTTTGGTGTTTCCAAGCTGTCTTTTTGTTTTACACTGTCAGAGGATACCAGACTTCTTGTGGAAGGGGAGCTGGGAAGGGTTACAAAGCTGGAGTTGAGACAGGCTCAGCTCTCAGAAACTACATTACAAGGCTTGAGAGAGGTAGCCAGGGAGGCAACTGATTCTCAGGGAAAGGGGGAATCTGTATACTGGGATAAAAGATTACTGTATGGAGAGTGAACCCCTGATGGAGGGATAGAGGGTGAGATATTACAGCAGTTGGTATTGCCCAGGACCTACCATCTGGCACTTCTAGCCATAGCCCATGATATACCCTTTGCAGGTCATATGGGCATAAAGCATACCAAGAGACATATTATGCAGAAATTTTATTGGCCTGGGAATTTCAGGGATGTAATTGGGTACTCCAGGACCCGTGAGCAGTGCCAAAAAGTAGGAAAGGCAGGAGACAAGTTCAAAGCTCCTCTGATGCCTTTGTCTGTGATTGAAGAGCCATTTCAGAGGGTAGCTATGGATATTGTGGGGGCCCCTGAGTTCCCAGAGTTCCACAGGGAACAAGTATATCCTAGTGATAGTAGATTATGCTACCAGATACCCTGAAGTGGTGGCCCTGTCCTCCATTGAAGCAGAAAAGGGGGCAAATTCTTTGTTAGAGATTTTCAGCAGGGTAGATTTCCCAAAAGAAATACTGACTGACAGAAGTGCCAATTTCATGTCAGACCTACTGGCTTGTCTGTGGAGACACTGTGGTTTGAAGCACCCAAAGACCACCCCCCTACCATCCTCAGGCAAATGGTCTCGTGGAAAGGTTAAACTCTACACTAAAGACCATGCTATGAGCATTTGCAAACCAGTTTAAGAGGGACTGGGACAAATATTTGCCCCATCTGTGGTTTGCTTACAGAGCGGTGCCCCAGGAATCCACAGTTTTTTTACCCTTTGTGCTGCTGTATGGGCATAGGGTGAGAGGACCTCTAGATTTGATTCATGATGATTGGGACGGTGAGTGTGAATCCCACAAGGACTCTGTTATGGCATATGTCCTAAACCTCAGGACAAGGCTCAGGGAACTCTTGGGCTTGGCCCATAAGAACCTGGCAAAAGCCCAACAGCAGGAAAAAGGTCTGATATGACAGGAATGCTCAAGCTAGAAAGTATGCTGTGGGGCAGCAGGTTATGGGTCTCATTCCTGTCAGACTCAACAAGCTGCAGGCAGCGTGGGAGGAACCCTTCAAATTGGTAAGGAAGATCAGTGATGTTAACTGCATGGCAGAACTGCTAGGCAGGAGGCAAATGCACAAATTGTACCATGTTAACATGATGAAACCTTACCATGATAGAAAGGCCCTGGTGCTACGTATTGGCAGTAGGAGGCAGGAGAAGCTTAAGGGGGGATCTATGGCTACAGGGAGCCAGCCAGAATATCCCACATTACTGTGGTAGAGCCTAGGACATATGATATGACAGTGCAGCACTGTACTAGTGTCAGCAATGCAAAGCCAGATGTGATCTCAGTACAGGGTATGAGGTAATATTTTCCCAGATAGGCTCATTCCTCTCAAGCAACATTTCTCAAGGGTCACATGAAAAAATAGCTTGAGTTTTGAGGGGGAAGAAGTGTATCAAAAGGGGATATTGCCAGCACAGCTAGCTAGAAATTTGTAAATAATTATATGTCATCCGTGAATATCAACATGATTTATATAAGATGCTTATGTTACAACTGCATTAGAACTGTTTATGTGTATATCAGACTTGTTTGCACAGACATGTGTGTTGAAAAGGGTATTTGCAAAATGCTTGTGTTTAAAATGAATCCACAGTGTGCCCTACTGGAAGAGAACAGAAATGCACATACACTGTTGGAACTGTTTAAATGTATATATTTTAACAGTGGAAACTTGGATATAGGAGGTTAACCTCAGTCTAGTAAATTTCAGAAAAATAGCTGATAATAATTACTTCAGGGCAGCTAGAGACAGAAAGCCTATACTAGGGAGGTCTCTGTACTGTCTTTAAGATAAAGTAATTACAAGTTTTGAAAATATGAAGGAAGGTAACTGTTTTATGACTTCCAACATCTGCCAAAGATCTGAGTTCTATGTATTTTCATAGGCAGATGCTAAATACTGCTAGCTTCCAGCAGTGGGGGTTTCAATGGGGATAGAGTCAGATGACAAGAATGATGTCATTCTGCAACCTATCCCAGCAGTTATATTTGAAATATTAATTTGAGAAATATTTTTGAGAGACTCTGCATTCTGTATTCTGTCTTTGACCTGATAACTGCAACTAGAAGATCAATTCAGCACATCTGTCTTGCTCTTAAGCAAGTTAAATAGAATATAGTAATTCTCTTAGATTCAGTCAGGAATATAGTGAAGAATAGTTTAGATGTTTTTCTTTATTTATTTGAGTCTATCCTGCAATGTTGTTTTAAATATTTCCTGTGGTTTTGAATTCTGATGTCACTGTGAATGTATACTGAGTATTTTCTTGTTCTTTTATTATTTATTATTTAATATATTTAAACCTTTCATTGTGCCTGATCTTTGTGAGACATATTTAAGTTTTGAAAGTACTAGCACATTTACTGTGGCACTGTGTGGGCCACTCCTGATAGCCTTGCTCTTGTCAAACTACCATTTTATCAATATTAATATTACACAGTAAGATTGGACACCCTTTTTAAGGGCCTTAAAGTAGCTGATAATGAGTTAGCTGGTGGCAGTGATAACTACCGTATAGTCTGGGCAAAAGAGGGCATAGCTAGTAAACCTGTGCCAGACTTTCCCAGGTGTGTGTGTGTGTGTGTGTGTGTGTGTGTGTGTGTACACGTGTGTGTATGTGTGTGTGTGTGTGTGCGTGTGTGTAAATCAAACCTCAAAGAGTGTATGTGTCAGCTACTTGGGCAGGGGACACAAAGCACTGGTTGGACAAAGAGAATGCTAGAGGTCTTGGCTTGGCCACTCATCTGAGATCTCATCCCTGTAGCTGTGCCAATGGGGAGTCTTATTGGGGATCTGGAGAAAGTGGAAGAAACCACCCTGGACTGACTGTGGTCTCTGTGTGCTCTTAAGGGAAATTGCACTTGATGCAGAAAGCTACATCTGGAAATACTGTGTGTACTTTATCATCCTCTCAGTGTATGTCCCCCACTGGTGCCAGTGGTGATGATTAAGACTCCTTGATTACTGGTCCAGTGGTGGGTCATCATACCTGACACCCCTTAGGAAGTACCCAAGATCCTAATTCTCCCAACTATTACTAGGGAACAAGTCCTCACAAAACTTTCCAAAGCCAGAAACACTTCATCATTGGGCTCTGATAATATCCTGGAATGCCTGCTTAGTAGCATGAAACATGAACTATCAAGCCCACTGGCATTTCTGTTTACCCACAACCTTCAAACAGAGTTTGTGCTGAATGAATGGAGGACTGCAATGAAATCTCACAGCACAAGGGAAGGCCATTCAGTGACCTGGGGAAATTATCAGCCTATAAACCTGACTAGTTTAATATGCAGAACCATGGAAAAAATAATTATGGACATGTTAAATGATGGCATAGGAAACCTACTAACACTAGATCTGACTCTGACTTGGTTTGTCAAGGGCCAGTCATGTCTATTCATCTAGGTGGACATCTTCATGAATGCCACCAAAGCAATGGATGAGAGCAAGATGGTTCACACTGCCTACCTAGACCTGGCTAAAGCACTCAACACACTACCCCACTCGGGCATTGCAAACAAGCTCACTAAATTAGGTATTAGCCCCTGCACCACCTGCTGCATAGCCAACTAACTCACAGATAGGACTCAGGAAGTTAAGACAGTGGAGTCTACCTCCACAAAAAGGCTGCTCACTAGCACAATGCCTCCAGGTTCAGTACAGTCTGCTGTTGTTTGGCATCCACTTCTCTTAAGTCAAGGCTAACATCTAAAGCCTCTGGCTGGCCAAATTAACAAATTGCAAATTAAGTCACTGACTCTCCCTAAGACAGAAATACCCTCCAAGAGGGCCTTGACACAGACTATTAACTGGTGCCAGTATCATGATCTTAAACTCAATGCCACAATGTATCTTTCAGTAAGACAGCCACCTTTGCAAATTACTATATTGATAATACACCCCTAAGAGTAGACCCCAATAGTCAGGAATTTTGGAACACATATAGACAGCTTATTGGCCTTTGATTATCATTTCTCTACAGCAGTAAGGAAATCCTTCTGTATTGCACAAATTATAAGCAAGGTTATGGCATCCAGTTCCAAAGATGCCATTATTCCATTGTACTCTGCCCTCATAAGACCAGTCATTGAGTACAATGCCCCCTTTGGTATGTACCTGACCAGGTATAGGGAACAACTGGAGTAGCTGGACAAGTTAACCCAAAAAAACTTCTGACTATGGCACACCAAAAAAAACACCCCTCCTCCAAACAGAATTTGTAAAATATTCACTATTTACTTAGCACATCTGTCTTTAAAAAGACTTCATCAGAATCAATTACTTTTGTTTAAGACACACACACACACACACACACACACACACACACACACACACACACACACACACACACATATAAAACCGAAACCAGGAAGAGACCATTACATCACTTCCTAGGTCTCACAACATACTTAAAGAATTTAAAAAAACAGTACAATATTTTCACAAGATGACCCATAAAAAATTGTCATTGCCTATCTAAATTTAACACAGTATAATTAAACAAAGTACTAGAGAAACAAAAGCTTGTGTTTAAAACCTTGTTTTAAAATCAAATGTTATAAAACCCACTACTCAAAATATAGGTTCATACATTAGAAATAGGCTAACTGCCCTTGTCGGCTATTTTAACCCTAGTCAATTACTCCATGTAAGAATCAAACGTTGCACCTTGTGTTTATAAGATAAACACCTTAAACATTAGGTCAACCTCCCAGCTCATTATAACCATAAAAAGTATTCAAAACATACAACAACGTTTTACTGAATATTTTAACTTGAAATGAACATAGCTCACTTGAATCACTGCACCTAATATGCATGAACATATAACCTTGTTGCTCTCATTTTAAAGACCAGAACCAAATATATCTGATCATGGAGAACTGGTGGAGTACAAGCATTTAATCATAACTGCCACGTTAGTTCACAACATTTGTGTAAAGTCTCCCACGACCCTCCTCTTGGGTTAATATCAACCTGTTCCAGGACCAGGACCCAAAATAAAAATATATTTTGGGGGGACATGGCAGCATGCCTACAAAGGGCATTAATTTCTACCTTTTTATTAACCTCATACATGTGTTCGTATACTCTATTCTTTAGGGCACTTTCTGTCTTCCTCATGTAATAGGACAAAAATGCTGGGCAAAAAGCTAAGTATACAACTGTGGTGCAATTAAAATATCTACTGGCTCTGAAAGTTTCACCAATATTAGGAAAGAGCAATGTGCCACTATTCACCATATATACACATTAGTGGCACATATAACACTTGAACGTCCCCATCAAACTATGGCTGTCGGTAGATATTTTCTGCTTTGTCCCTTTTCCAGGATATTGTTAATATTGTAACCTCTTCTATAGGTGTATAAAGGGGGTTGGGAGAACAATGATAAACTGTTTGGTATTCGGAAAATAATTCCCAGTATTGGGTCACTATTTTCTGCAGTTTGACCATATCATTATTATATTTCATAATAAAAGACCTCTTGTAATTCATTCCATCTGACCCTTTTGTTGTTACTTCCTCTGGTATAGAACAACCAAACTGGCTTGACCCATTTCTGTTGGGTGTGTGATTCCCCAAAAGGGGAAAAAATTTAGAACCCCAACCATTTAACACCTCAGTTCAGTATTTTTTAACTATGTACTCGGGGGGGGTTCAATTTACATTGTCAAAAGGGCTGTTCATCGAACACCCTTTCATCGATATGTAAACACTGAACTACCATAACTTCGAATGGCCACATAAGCAAATTTTTTCCCAGGGGAAAAAAATCACTTGGTCATCATCGGGAATTTTCCCTTTCCTCTACTTCAGTGTAATCCCAGCTTTGGTATATTTAGTTAGAGGGGCACAGCCCCCACATTGGGGGGTGTGGAGGGTGAAGCCCCCCCACTTTGTAGGGTGTGACAGTTTGTTTTCTTTGTTGTTGGCCAAGCAATTTTTCCCCTGGGAAAAAATTCACTTATGTGGCCATTCAAGATTTTGGTAGTTTGGTGTTTACATATCAATGAAAGAGCATTGGATGAACAGCCTTTTCAACAACCTAATATAGACCCTACTCAGGATACCCTCATTATATATATATATTCCAATTCTTTTATAAGATCTTCATAAACAGATGTCATGCATGCATGCTGCTGTAACATCTGTCCCTTAACAATGTTTTTTTCTGGTGCATGGGATGGTCACTATTGAAATATAAATAGGAATTAGAGAAGTTTTCTTTTCTATAAAGTCTAGATCTAAAGCAATAATGATCAAGGTCTTTAAGAATGGTTACATCCAAAGAGTGAATCTCAACATCTCCTGTATTGCTAGTAAATTACAGAAAATCAGTGGTCGAATTAATAACTACATAAAGTCATCCAATTTGTTTTTATTTCCTCTCCAGATGAGAAAAAAATATCATCTAAGAAATGTAAATACAAAGTAATTAATGGGGAATATTTTGAATTAAACACCAACCCTTTTCCCATTTTAGTAATACTATGTTAGCAAAAATGGGGGCACAAGCAGCCCCCATCACAACACCACTCATTTGTTTATAGTATTCCCCCTTGAAATACAAGAATTTGTTAGTCAAAACTAATTACAAGCATTCCATAACTAATCTTAGATCTTGAGTATTAAGAAATTCACACCCTACAATATATTTTTACACTACTGTAATCCCAGGGTATGAGGATAGCAGTGAAAATATCTTTAATAGCTTTAGTCACAAATAAGTGATGGGATGATACTATTCTTTAGTCATTTTTGTTAAAAAATCCCATGAATCATCCAGCATGTGCTTATATGACTTTAAAACCAATTTAAGTTTTCTGTCCACAAAAAACCCGAGGGGATAGGTTTTAGAACCTGAAGCAGCCACAATAGGTCTAGGGGGATGATACACTTATGTTTCTTGGGTATCCCAAAAATGACTGGAATAACTGGCTTTGAAACTTTAAGAAAAACCATATAAACTTTTATTGATCAAATCCTGCATAAGATTGTCTTCTAATATCATATAAATTTTCCTATATGCCATTTGAATTTCATTGTAGGAAATCTGCGAATAAGTGTCATCACTATTTAACAATTCTAACATTTTGGGTGTGTATATCCAGTAATCTATAATTACCACTCCACCCCTACCCCCACCAATTTGGTTTCATGATACAAATGTCCTTATTCATACACAATTCATTCAAGTCTGTCTTTTTTTCTTGAGTAAGGTCAGAAACTTCTAAGTTTTCTTTTTAACATATTGTCTGGTTTCTTGTTCAACTAAACATTCAAAATTAGCTAAAATAGGATGTAGTGGAGAGTTAAAAGTACTTTTCTTAATGAACCTAGGCAAATTACACTCTGTCCACAAGTTAACTTACCTTTAAAATAACTTAAAATCAATCAAAAACACACCTAAGAGTAGACGCATGATGATGATGATGATGATGGTATGAAAGTTAACCCCTTTCTAAAGATGACAAATTGGTTAAAATTAAGTTCTAGGCCACTATAGCTGAAAACGTTTAGTTGACCTAGAATACATACCACCCCATCTTTGGTAAAGACCTCTCCTGCCAAGCCAGAATCAATTATCTCGGTAGTGTGATTTAATTTTGCCTTCTTCTTCCCCCTCTAAAAGCTTTCCCATTGGAAAATCTGTATTCATCCCTCATTACTGTTACTTCTTGATAATTGGGGTCTGACCTTTCTTTCAATTTGATGGACCTCCGTAAAGGGGGAAACTCTAATGGGTTGTCCACATTATAGGGTGATGCACTACCATTAAATTCACCACTAACCTCAACTTTACAAAATTAGCATTCTAAGTGTCTGATTCCCTGTGCCCTGAAGCACCAAGGTCAGTGTATCTATTACCTGAACTTTGGGGAACCTTACTTTTCGGTGCCCGAAAGGCTCGTCCTTCAATGTAATCTTTCTTATCTCTCTCAAGTTTATCAATCTTATTTTTTTTTTAATACTGGCTACTTTTTCATCAATTTCTTTCAAAGTAGAGTAATATTTGTTCCTAGGCTCATTCACAGTAAATAACAAGTCATTCTGTAAAACAGCATTTAACATATTCATTTCATCATATAAACCCTTAGAAACAATTGTTTACACATCTGCAAAACAAATAGCTTCAGTAGCACCCAATCCTAAAACCTAAACCTAGCCTGCAACATAAACAGAACATGCTGGAGGGACAGGTATGTATCTCAGAGGCTACCCCTTCTCTGGAACAGGCTTCTCATCCACATGAAACAAAGTTCTTCCCTGTACTTATATAAGTGAAACTTGAATAAGTAGATGAGGAATCGTAAATATAACCCCTGTCTGGCACCTATGTTTTCAATCAAGAGAAGAAGCTTGTTCGTGCTTGGCATGTTATGCCTAAGTTTATATACCACCACAAAACCTAAGGGACCAATACATTTCTAATATTTCTGAGAATCATGGCTAGGCTTAAAAAGGTCCTTTAGGGTCATTAGCTTAGTGTTCGCCTATAATCCTATTAGCACTGCAAAACTTCATGCTGGGGGCAATTTGCATATTATCACAGAATTCCACAGTGTCAGTAGTATGATTCATCGAAGACAGATGACCCACAAGTATGGTTCATTGAAGGCAGACGACCCACAAGTATGGTTCATCGAAGACAGATGGCCCACAAGTATGGTTCATCAATGGCAGAGAACCCACAAGTGACATGTTAAAAATTTCATACTGAAGAAGGTGTTTTTGACCATACATTTCAACCTCTTAGAGCAAGAAATCTGGACAAAGCTATAAATAAAAGTGGGACAAAGCTCCAAAAGTAGGGTAAATTTTTAAATATTGCTCTTACAAACTTAGAAAGTTAAAGAAAAATAAGTGCTGCTACCGTCTAAAGGCTGTAATTCCCAATGAGAAAAGTATCAAAGTTAATGCACGCTAACAATAAGAATAATAATGATTGTTCGATAGATCGTTTTAAACGTAAAAGTTCTTTTTGTCCACAATACCAACTAATGTTGAATGTTATATTAATCTATGTGAGAATGATTTCTATACATATTTTTCTAAACAAGGACCTAGATGCATGTACTTTAATTTAAGCCAAGAAGAGAGAAGCTCTTTGAGTAACCTAACTTCTAATAATGACATAGTAATAAAACCTGCTGATAAGGGGGGAGGGATAGTGGTAATGGATGATGTAGATTATGACCATGCAATGTTGACTTTGCTATGTGATATTAATACTTATGTAGAGATAGGTTTTGGATCACTTATGAAAATCATTAACAAAGTATATGATGATATTTATGATCTATTGATGTGCAGGCAGGTCACCAAGAAGCTATATGATTTTTTTCTGGTTGAATTTCCTACAATACCATGTATTAAGGGTCTTCCCAAAATACATAAAGATGTTTTTCCCCTCCCCATGAGACCTATTGTAGCAGGTGAGGGCTGGGTGACTGAAAGGATATCACAATATCTAGAGAGCATACTAGGACCTATTGTTCGTAACATTCTGAGCATCTTAAAAGATAGCTACCAGCTAATCCATGATATATCAACCATCAAGGATAAATTTAAAGATACTTCTTACTTAATGGTAACTGTAGATGTAAGGAATTTATTTACAGCAATCCCCAATGACTACAGCATAGAAGCAGTTAGGAGTATGCTATCAATAACAGAAGGGGTAACGAATGAACAAGAGTTATTGGTATGTACTTTATTGGATACCATCCTCAACAATAATGTGTTTATATACCGTGATAAACTTTATGCACCAAAAGTGGGGGGTAGCAATGGGCACCCCCTGTGCCAACTCTTACGTGAATCTAGTGGTACATTATTGGGAGAGGGAGTTTTTATTTAGTAGCACATATTACCAACAAGTGCTACTATATAAAAGATTTGTTGATGACATACTACTATTTTGGAAAGGAACTGAGATGGATCTCTTAGAGTTTATCAGTTTCTTGGAGTCGACTACTGATTTTTTGAGATTTACCTCAGAAATCTCTGCAAGAGAAGTATGTTTCTTGGATGTTAAAATAACCAGGATGATGGATGGTGGTCTCTCCACGAGTCTATACAGAAAACCTTGTTGGAGGAATACACTTTTATGTTATAGTAGCATGCACCCTAGACATGTCTTTCCTAATGTGGTAAAAGGACAGTTTGTCAGAATATATAGGTTATGTAAAGAGAATTCTGACTTACAGAGACAGCTTGATGATCTACACACCCTGTTTTAGACAGGGGGTATAATGATTCTATGATAAATAAAGTTAGATGCTCCATTATGGATAATATAAATGAGAATACTAAAATCACCATGAATCATGCAAATAATAGATCAGGAGGGAGTTATGATAATATAACCCCGTTTATTACGAGATACACTAATGACAACAGGAAAGTGGTGGACATAATAAGCAAACATTGGAGTGTACTCACCATAGATGCTAAAACGTTGAATATAGTGGGACATAAACCAAGATTCACCTATAGGAATAGTAAGAATTTAAAAAGGCTATTATGTAAGGAACACACAAAAGATAGAATCAATAGATTAAGTATAAATAAAATGGGTACTTTTTGCTGTATGAGATGTAACATGTGTAGATATATAACATTCGAACAACATTTTGTTCACCCTACCATAATGTTTGAGTTTAAACCTAAGTTCTATGCTACATGTGATAGTAAGAATCTAATTTACTTAGCTACATGCACAAAATGTACAGGGTTTTATGTGGGCATGACAGCGAGGAGGTTAAAAGACAGAATATATAATCATATATACGATATCAGGAAAATGAACAACCAGAACGCGTTGGCCAGACATGTTAGTTTAAATGTAGGTCATACTTTTAGGTTCAGGGTGTTACAGCTGATATTGCAGAATAAACGAGGGGGCAGTAACCTGAATCACTTAGAATCAGTTGAGCTTGAATGGATCTTTAGAATGAGAGCACATGTAGAACCAGGGCTCAACCAGTCTATTAGCATTAAACCAATACTGGATGCACGCATTTAGATGTATTTTTGGATTCAACTATATATATATATATATATATATATATATATATATATATATATATATATATATATATATATATTTCTATACTGTATTTTTATACTACATACTATATATATTATTAATATTCCCTCCATTAATGTTTTAAGAGGTGATGAATTATAAGCACTGGACATGCTTAACGACCCAAATTTATACCCTGGGTGTAGATGTACGTTAGTACACGCATTTTAGTAAATAGTGTTTTGATATACTTTATATATTTTTACATCGGATAGTGTAATATGATGTTGCAAATTGTGTTTTGTTTAAATTATTAATTTTTAGTTAGTCAATTATTATTACTTTATACTACTTATCACATTGTATATTTTGTATTCAGGATACACATACACACATTTCATTATATATGATTCACTTTATATCTAGCTTTCAACCAGGAGCTGGTTGCCTTAAAATATTGCTTGCTCACTCAATCAATTATTGAATTCAATTATTGTATCCATTATTCAATTATTTGGTTGTGCAGTTAGTACTTAAGAACTGTTTAAAAATGTGTTTGTGAAATCTGAAGAAGCATGCCTGTGTAGCATGTGAAAGTGCTTATTTTATCTCACTTTGTTTTACTTCTACATTAAATACTGGTTTTATAACATTGTGGTGGTTGTGTCCAGTTTTGGTTTTGAAACTTAGAAAGTTGATAGAATAACAGGTTTTGCATTAGCATGGATTTTCTGAAGGGTATGAAGTCTGAAACTCATATATTTGTCTTTATTTTATAACTTCAGTCTTTAATGATTTGCTACTAATTTGCCAGAAAACCACAATTTTATGAAAAACAGACAAAAATATAAGGCAAAAATCTGTACAGTTGAGAGGTATGTTTTTGACACCAAAACTAATCTTATTTGTCAGTCTTCTTGTTGCTTTTATTGCCAGAAAAACAATAATGAAATCTTCACTACTTGTGGAGTCTTTTGAGCATTGCTGAATTTGTATGTGGTTTTTGAAATGTTCAACATTTAGGCCACATATTTAAAAAAATGGAAGATTACTAATGCTTGCTAAAGGAAGCACAGGCTCATAACTTTCTTAGCAGTCAGTACTTTACAGTCAGATCTCAAAATACTTAGCTGTCAGTACTTTACAGTCAGATCTGACAATACTTAGCAGTCAGTACTTTATAGTCAGATCTCACAATACTTAGCTGTCAGTACTTTACAGTCAGATCTCACAATACTTAGCAGCCAGTACTTTACAGTCAGATCTGACAATACTTAACAGTCAGTACTTTACAGTCAGATCTCACAATACTTAGCAGTCAGTACTTTACAGTCAGATCTCACAATACTTAGCGGTCAGTACTTTATAGTCAGGTCTGACAATACTTAGCTGTCAGTACTTTACAGTCAGATCTCACAATACTTAGCAGTCAGTACTTTACAGTCAGATCTCACAATACTTAGCGGTCAGTACTTTATAGTCAGGTCTGACAATACTTAGCTGTCAGTACTTTACAGTCAGATCTCACAATTCTTAACTGTCAGTACTTTATAGTCAGATCTCACAATACTTTGCTGTCAGTACTTTACAGTCAGATCTCGCAATACTTAGCAGTCAGTACTTTACAGTCAGATCTCACAATTCTTAGCTGTCAGTACTTTACAGTCAGATCTCACAATTCTTAGCAGTCAGTATTTTATAGTCAGATCTCACAATTCTTAGCTGTCAGTACTTTACAGTCAGATCTCACAATTCTTAGCTGTCAGTACTTTACAGTCAGATCTCACAATTCTTAGCAGTCAGTATTTTATAGTCAGATCTCACAATTCTTAGCTGTCAGTACTTTACAGTCAGATCTCACAATTCTTAACTGTCAGTACTTTACAGTCAGATCTCACAATACTTAGCTGTCAGTACTTTACAGTCAGATCTCACAATACTTAGCTTAGGGTCTCCTGGCATGGACTTTAGTACTGTCATCATGCAATCCAATTGCAATGGATGTGTTTGCATTTAGCACATAAAAACGCTTCTTGCAAAGGAATTTTGCAATAACAATGATGTGCTTCATGAAATGGGTCTCCAGAAACTTTATGTCAAAATGTGTGCCTGACATTTGAAAAAAATATCAAAATAAAACCAAAACTTTATCAGTTAAACAGAGGTTCCTATCATCAAACAAATGAATGGTGGTTTGCATAAATGCTGTACTTTTTTCCTGAATAATCATCCTAGAATAACATTTTAAAAATGGCAATACTGTCACTGTGTAGTTACATCTCAAGGGATGATACTGAAATAGTGTAAGAAGTCAATGTTTGGTGCATCTTAATCAAACTGTAGTGCTATCTATGAGTTAATTTCTATAAACTCACAGTATATTCCAAAGGTAACAGGACAGAAGCACATTAGGGCTACTTGTTGAGTAACTGAAAACACATAACCAGGAATCTTAACAGAAAAGCAATCAAGTACTTTTGTTAGTGTGCAGTTAGCCCATGAAGGATGAGGTGGCATGCCTCTGTTCTGATTCAGATGGAAATGATGTGCTCCTCACTTTAAACATGAGTCTGTTGGGTCTAAGGCAGTGTGTTGGATCTAAAAAAATGGTGGTGGGACATGGATGATATTTTCATTATCGGAACAAAACATAAAGTAACAAAATGCAGGTGGTGGTCTTCACTAAAATAAGGACTTGTGAAATAGGCACTTTAGAGTGCCCTGAAGTGATTTAACTGTCATTACATGGTTCTGACATTCAGTACATGAAATACATTATGGCAGAGGTAGATTATTATTATATTTTCAGGAACTGTACTGAGGAAGCATTGTAGTAGTACAACAGTTGCAGAATATATAAGAGGACAATTTATTTTACTTAGGAAAACATGGGCAAATTGAGGACTTGGACGTGCTGCTAAACAGAAAGTAGTTCTAGGAATGCCATATCCCTGAAGAAGTGTCACCACCAAGAAGAAAACAGTACAGACAGCAGACTTGTTCTCTCAGCACTCACTTGCATTTGCTGTCTTGTTTTTTTTCTTCTTTATTAAATGCCTACCCACACAAACTAATTTTGCCATCAAACTAGTCTTCTCAATACTCACCTAGCATTTAATGCTTGTTTTTTCATGCCTACCTACACAAACTAATTTACCATCATCTGGGTTACATGGGAAAAGCAGCTGTGGGTGAACCCCCAACAGCTGATATAGTTGGTCTCCCACTGAAAATCTACTCTAATTGCTAGCTTGACAGTGTTACAATTTTGCCAAGGTAACATTGCAATAAGATAACATTATTTTGATAGGGACTGTTTTACTTTCACAAAATAAATTGGTTTGGTATATGATTGGTATATGTTGTTATATTTAACCTTTAAGAGTTAATATCTGTATAAAATTGTTAAGACAATCTAAATAATTATATAAGACAGCTATGCCAGTGTTGTTTTAACTGTGTATACAATCATTTTTGGGAGAGGGCTGATGATAACTGGATATCTAGCTATAAGAGAGAAAATACTACAGAACTAAGCTATTATTTTTAATTATATGTCCACTGTTGTGGCTAAAAAACCTTCTGTATTTGTTTATTTGCTAAAGAGAAGCATAGATTCAGTTAAGATTATCTTTGCATTCAGACAATGAACATTATTTATAGATTAATTGTAATACCTAATATAATAGCAAAATAACTATCATAACTGCACATAGACCATAATAATTTATTATATAGCAACTTAAAATGTAATAGTCCTTTGGCTAATTGCAATTTTTCATCCATGGCTGTAACCTGTCTTTGCAAACAAGGTATCCAGCATGAAAGTTAAATTAGTATAAAATATAACGTCTCTGTATTTGTTCATTCCATCAGAAAGTGCTTAGTGAATCAATTTCAACGTGACACAAAAATTTCCCTTGTGTTAAAAAAAGGCCTCCCTCAAGATTAAAAGGAAAAAAAGTACCTCAACAGGCACACAGGCATTAGCTAGGTGCAATGAATTACCTGGTAAACTGTCAGACATAACTATGTAAACCATCAATGAACATTTTAAAACATGCAAATACAAAATCATGAGTGTTGTTGAACTCTGAATGCATGCAAGTAATCTAACGTTGTGACAAGCACTGTGTAACTTGATCACTTTAAAAAGTGTACTAGGCATTTTGTGCACGGAAATACATCCGTTAATTATGTAGTATTACATCAAATCACGAAATCACAGCAGAAAGCTCACATTCAGTCTTCTGGGCTTGTTTTGTCATACAAATTATGCTTTGTTTTTGTGATACTCAGAGAAGAGGACAAAGTTTAGTTTCATTTTGTTTTACATCGTTTCCCCTTTTTCTGTGTTTGTGCAAACTCTATGAGTTATTATACATAGAGAATGGAAATATTGGGACAGAGTCATCACATTGGGAAATCCAGGGGGCTGACTCCCCTGCAGAAACAATTGTATGGGATATTTAGTGGCATTAAAATAAGATGTAATTAATCAGAATAAATACTTGTCAACATGTCTCCATCCCTGTCACTGAATGCTATAAAGAAACATCCAGTTCACTACAGATGCTTGAGCCCAAGTGCTCAGAAAACACTGTCTTGTAGCCAGGGACTCAAGTGCCTTGTAGCTTGGCTAGCCTGTTGCTCATGCTCAGACTTAAATATGAGTTCATATGAGCAACTGTGGGGAGGGGGTGATAGGGGGATTTAGGATTATGAAGCAGGAGGGAGGTTGATGATTAGGGAGCAGAATAGGGATTTTAGAGTTTGGGAGCAGGTAGGGAGTTTTAGGGTTAGTGAGAGATTGGGGAACCTAAGTTTAGGGAGGGGGTTGGAGTTTTAGTTTTAAGGAGCAGGAAGGGAGTTTTAGGGTCGGGTATGACTGGGAATTCAGATTTAAGGAGGGGCATTAAGGATTCAGGTTTTAGGGAGCAGACAGAGACTTTAGGGTTAGGAAGGGGAGTCCAGGTTTAAGGTAAAGGACCAAGCAATCGTGAAACAGGTGGGAGTTTTAGGTTTAGGATTTAGATTCTGTATGGGCTATGGAGTTTATAAGATCAGGTGTTGGGAGGGCTAAGTAGAAACAGGAAAATGGGCTAATGTGAATTACAGCACTAGCTTTTTTGAACAAATGGCAGTTAGCAAGAGGAACCAGGACATGAACACCTGAAGCAGACCCAACACATAATTTGGAGGTTTATGCTTACATCTAATCAAAGCACTCTTCACATTTTTTATGGCTGATCTTGGACATATGATTTGGAATACATATTTTAAACATGAACACAATATCAGTCATGTGAGGAATGTATTCAATTCACACTTTACCAAAGCTTCCCATCTATGTGACGCAAGAGTTCATTCCTAATCCTATTCAAACAAAACCTTGATCACTGGATGGGAAATGACAAATGCACTTTAGGTTTGGCCCCCACATCTATGATGAACAGAGGTTGACAGTAAGGAAATTAACCTAAACTAACATACCCACCACCCCCCCACACACACACATAATTCTTAGCTACCTCTTCATATAGGCATTCAAGGAACTCGGGGACAAAACTGTGTTGAATTATAAGGCCAGGCTTGTAAAGACTCTGCTGGTCAATACCTTGTATAAAACTATGAACCTATGATCCTATGAAAACGTTTGGATAGTTCTTATGAAATGAGATGTCCTGTTTCACTTTTTGAAAAGATACTGCAGGTATTTTAATGTATTTGTAGTTAATTAAGTTGTACCATGGAGCATAACATGACGCTAATTAGTATATTCCACAAACTGACCCTTTTATGTAAATATTTAGTAAGTGTTTTTTTTATTTATTTTATTTTATTTTTGTCCTACGGATGCTCCTTGGGTTTGACTAAAAGTGATGTGTATGAATAACTATATGTTGATTTTTTACTACACTTTTGCTGCTAGATGTTCTGCATGATATTAGTTGTACATTCCAAACAAATTTTTAAACTACAGCAAACTCCCTGGATCATGCCTCTCAACCTCATAGTGCAAGAAATTTGGACAAAAGCCGAAACTAATGGGGGAACAAGGATTCAAAAACAGGGACAGATTTTAAATATTGTTCTTATAAACTTAGAAAATTGCTAGAACAACAGAATGTGAGCTAGTATGCACTTTTTGAAGGCTATGAAGACTGAAATTTAAATGTATGTCTTTATTAAGTGGCTTCATTCCTCAGTGACTTGCCAGAAAATAACACATTTATGACAAACAGACCAAAAATGTGAGGTAAAAATCTGGACATTCTACAAAAATCTGGACATTTGAGAGGTATGCTCTGGATATAAAAACTAGTAGTGCCAATGCAAAAGGTTCCATGCCATTTTTTAATTCCTGGTAAATCCTTCATGATTACAGTCACTACTGCCACTCATTAGAGTTTTATACGACTTACAGTTCTTCACAAAATGCATATTGATGCAAAACATGTTACTCTATGAAGGGAATCAGAGTAACATTTAAAAAAGTGTTCCTGATTTTATCACCCCCCAATTAATTTGTCCTTGTCCAGAATTCTTGACCATATAAAATGAGAGATATGACCCTACCCTAAACCATTCATATCTAAAATGTCTCTTGTGTGGTTATTTCAGTAAACTAGAAACAGAGTACTACACAGTTCCTGTTGCTGTGTATGCTTGGTACAGATTTTGTCTTTATCGGTGCTGTTTATTTTAGAGAGGCCTGGAAAACTAACAGAGGTTTGTTAGCAGAATCAATAGCTCAGCAGGCAGCACACTCACCTTTGTTGCAGAAGGTTGTGGGCTCTTTTTCCACACCAAGTACATGGATTCATTTTCCAATACTAACACTGCCATACATCATAAGGGTGGTGCTGCACTACTGGGTGTGTAGTCCTTTGGATGAGATGTTAACCTGATACCCCATTGAGACCCCAACTGCCTGAGTGGGTGTGAGCTCAGGCAGATGTAAAAGATCCCACTGTATGCTTATCAACTTATCAAAAATTTACATTATTTACAAATTACAATTATTTACATCTTTATCTTCATAATCTCATTTCAGTTTTCACTTTGCATACATTCACTTTCTTTTATTCACATTCCTAATTCCCCCCACTCTTTCTTCCATAACCAAAATCATATTTTCTTCAGTATTTCTGACAATATCTATTTTTCATTGAATATTATCTCATTTAACCTTTCATTCCAAATAATCCATATTATATAAAACAATTTTCTATCTGTAATTTTGACACTTTTTTCCCTTTTATCACTATTGTGATGCCCCTGCACTGGCCCAGTAATCAAAGAACCTCAATCCTCACCACTACCACCAGTGAGGGACATACACATTGGGAGGATGACAAGTACACACACAATAAAGTACATGCTCCCTTAAGAGCACACAGAGATCACAGTCAGTCTGGGGCTGGTTTCTCCCTCTTTCTCCAGATCCCCAATAAGACTCCCCACTGGCACAGCTATAGGGTTAAGATCTCAGCCAAGCAGTCAAGCCAAAACCTCCAGCACCCTCTCTGTCCAACCAGTGCTTCATGTCCCTGCCCAAGTAGCTGACAGATACACTTGAGATTTGATTTATATACAAACATACACACACACTCCTGGGAAAGGCTGGAACAGGTTTACTAGCTATAGCCCCTTCTGCCCAGACTAAAAGGTAGTTATCATTGCCACCAACCAGCTCTTTATCAGCTACTATAAAGCACTTACAAAGGGTGATAAATTCTAGTGTGTAATGTTACTATTATCCAAATGGTAACCAAGGCCAAGGCTATTTAGGAGTGGCCTATACAGTGTCACCAGATACATATGCAAGTACTCTAAGAGCTTAAATATTTCTAAACAAACCAGCCACAATTAAAAGGTTTAAATATATTTAATAATAAATAATAAAAGAACAAGACAATACTCAGTAACTCAACACAGTGGTTACAGAGTTCAGAATCACAGGAAATACTTTAAAACAACATTGTAGGGCAGTCTCAAATAAATACAGAAAACATCTAAACTAATTTTTACTATATTCCTATCTATATCTAACATAGATTACTGTACCGTGATTACTTACTATTAGCAAGGCAAGTGTTAATGAGAGGATGTTTCCACGTCCAAAGACAAATACAAAATGCACAGTCTCTGAGAGTTTTCCCAAATTTATATCAAAACATTACTGCTGGGTCATCTGAATGACATCACTATTTGTCACCTGCCTTCAGTTCCCAGGCTAACAGATACCAACAGAATTTTTAGCATCTCTGTGTGAGAAGTACATATCTCTCAGAAGTTTGCCTAGAAATGGAAGTTGTAAAACAGTTAAACACTTTTAAATTTTAAACCTAGTAATTATTTCTGTTTCAAGAAATAGAAAGAAACTCCTAGCTCTAGACATCCTTTCTCCTTGCTGCCTTGAAACTAACTTTTATAGCACATTGTAAAACACTTTTAACTTTTTTTCTTGATGTTTTGTAAGTTAACTCTGCATGTTCCAACCTCTACCATTAATATAGTTTAAATACATTTCTGTTCTTTTCAAGTAGGGTACACTGTGGTTACATTCTTGAAGCTCAGTACATAACATGCAGTTCAACACACACTTCTGCACCAGTAGTTTAATATCCACATAACATATATTTCTCTTACATTTGTAAGACAAGCCTATGGATCATATTAATCTTCACAAATGACATATGATTATTTACAAAATTTCAGATAGCTTGGCTGGCAGCATTTTGATTTGTCACACCCCCCCCCCCCCACGAGAACTGAAGCTAGTTTTTCAAGTGACCCTTGAGAAACATTGCTTGAGATGTTTGAGCCTATCTGGGTATACCTTTCCTCATACCCTGTCTTGACAGTCCAACTGCCTTGGCATTGCTGACCCCAGTACCGTGCTGCACTGTCCAATCATATGCCTGCAACCCTAAGCTCCACCATACTAATCTGGGATTCTCCTGACTGGCTTCCTGTAGCCTTAGATCCCCCCTCAGACTCCTTCTGCAATCCACTGCAAATACTCAGCACAAGGGCCTCCCAATCATGGTATGGTTTCATCAGGTTTACATGGTACAATTTGTGCCCATGCCTCCTGCCTAGCAGTTCTACCATGGAGTTAACATCACTGACCTTCCTTACCACCTTGTAGGGTCCCTCCCAAGCTGCCTGCAGCTATTGTGTCTGACATGAATGAGAACCATTACCTGCTGCCCTACAGCATAGTCTCTAGCTAGGGCATTCCATACCAGACCTTTTTCTGCTGTTGGGCTTCTGCCAGGTTTTCCTGGGCCAAGCCAAGCCCATGAGTTCCCTGAGCCTTGTCCTGAAGTTTAGGACATATACCACAATAGACTCCTTGTGGGATTCACACTCACCTTCCCACTCATCCAAATCAAATCTAGACGTTCCTTCACCCTATGTCCATACAGCAACTCAAAGGGTGAAAAACCTGTGGATTTCTGGGGAACATTTCTGTAAGCAAACAGATGGGGTAAATATTTGTCCCAGTCCCTCTTAAACTGGTCTGCAAATGCCCGTAGCATCATCTTGAGTTTAGAGTTTAACGTCTCAACAAGACCATTAGTCTGGGGATGGTAGGAGGTGGTCTTTAGGTGCTTCACCCCCACAGTACTTCCACAGACAAGCCAGCAGGTCTGACAAGAAATTGGCACCTCTGTCAGCCAGTATTTATTTTTGGAAACCTACCCTGTTGAAAATCTCTAACAAAGCATTTGCCACATTTTCTGCCTCAATGGAGGACAGAGCCACTGCTTCAGGGTATCTGGTAGCATAATCTACTACCACTAGGATAGACTTTTTCCCTGTGGAACTTGGGGTACTCAGAGGCCCCACAATATCCATAGCTACCCTATGAAATGGCCCCTCAATCACTGGTAAATGCATCAAAGGAGCTTTCACATTGTCTCCTGCCTTTCCTACCTTTTGGCACTGTGCACAGGTCCTGCAGTACCCTGTTACTTCTCTGGAAATCCCAGGCCAATAGAAGTTCTGCATAATATGTCTCTTCATATGTTTTATGCCCATATGACCTGCAAAGGGAATATCATGGGCTATGGCTAGAAGTGCCAGACAGTAGGCTCTGGACACTACCAACTGCTGTATTCTCTCACCCTCTAGCCCTCCCTCAGGGGTCCACTCTCTATGCAGTAACCTTTTGTTCCAGTATACAGATTCCCCCTTCCCTTGAGAAACAGGTGCCTCACTAGCTACCTCCCTCAGGCCTTGTAATGTAGGGTCTGAGAGCTGAGCCTGTCTGAGCTATCTCTCTTAGTAACCCTTCCCAGCTCCTCTTCCATAGGAGGTCTGGCATCCTCTGACAACAGTGCCTCACTGTTAGGCTGGGTACTAATACTCACCTCTGCCCTTGCAGTCACTCTGTCCAAGGGAACATCAGTACCTACAATCAGCTGTGGTTCACCTTCAGTCTCACTGCTACAGGGTAGCTCCCTCCCTGAAGTATCCACCTGATCATTCCTGGCTGCAAGTGTGCAGTCTGTCTGGGTCTCCCCCAGGCTACCAGACCCACATGTTTGTCTCCAAGCCTGACTACATGTAACTGCATGCACACACGGTACTGCATTATCAAAATCGTTCCCTATCAGGACATTTGCAGGGTGGTAGTATGGTAAAGTGCTAAGGGCTTGTTCCCTCACCAAATGGTCTGCCAGCCCTTGAAAAGTACCTGACATCCACTCACTCACCTATGAAAATAAGTGCTTAGTTCAGTAACATATTCACACACATTTTCATCTGCCTTGCATCTTTGTTCACAAAACCTTTTCCTATAAGCTTCAGGTATTAACTTAAAACATTCTAGCCAACAGTTCTTTATAAAATCATAGTTTAAACAATCAGTATCAGACAATCTGGAGATAAAAGTTACTGCTTTACCATGGAGTAAGGGGGTCAGGAACTGTGCCCAGAGCCCTTGGTCAACATCATACTGTTTACATACTCTCTCAAACATATGAAAGAAATTATCAAAAGTATCCTCCTCTGTAAATTGTGGAACAAATTTACTGACCTTTATTGCTTCTGGGGTTACTCCCTTCCCCATTACCCCTATGACTCTGGAGAAAGGTCAGCATCTTCTTTTCATGTTGCCTCTGCCTGTCCTTCTCCTCAGCTCCCAGGCGTTGCAGTTTCTCATTTTCCTCAGCCTCAAGATGTAACTTGGGTACACTGTGGTTACATTCTTGAAGCTCAGTACATAACATACAGTTCAGCACACACTTCTGCATCAGTAGTTTAATATTCAAATAACATATAGTTCTCTTACATTTGTAATACAAGCCTATGGATCATATTAATATTCCCCAATGACATGATTATTTACAAAATTCTAGATAGCTGGGCTGACAGTGTCGCATTTCTATATAAATCATATTAATATTTTCAAGTGACATATAATTATTTACAAAATTCCAGCTAGCTGGGCCGGCAGTATTTCAGTTTGTCACAGCTATAATAACCATATTCTATCATATCCATATTTATATCCTTTACTTCCTTCATACTTCATATAATTTCATTTTTACATATTTTTTACCATAATTTCTTGCCCTTTTACAGTTAGAAAAAAAACATGCTCTGTGGTTTCCACTTCAGCATACTGTTTGCAAATCCTTTTTTCTATCTTTTTATATAGCATATTCACCTTTACAGGTAATTTCCTTATTGTTAATCTCCCCAAACAACCTGCACATTTAAAATATTTGTTACATCTTTTTATCCTTGCTTTTACGGGTTTTACTTTTCCTTTCTCTAAATGTTTCCACAGATAGAAACGATAATATTTATTTATTATATTCACACACCATTCTGTTCTATTACTTTCTTTATTACATGTACTTATTTATCACTTCAAAATTTTGTCTTGAAATTCTTTTCATTTCCTCACTCAAATATCCCTTTCCTCTTTTTAGGTTATTCACCTTGTTCCAATTTTCTTTATACTTTTCTTTCATTATTATAGCTATCAGTCCTTTATTAGTTTCCTTTAACCATATCAGCACTTATATAAATTCAATGGTGCTGTGTCAACAATAGGATTAATCAATACTAATCCTCCTTCTTGTTTCTTAAAATATAATACCCCTCTTTTAACCAGATTTAATCAGGATCCCTGTATAAATGCAGACGGTATTGACAATAATTCTTTCTCATATTTTACAGGTACCTTAAACACAGTTGCTAAATATGCTATGTTACCTAATAGAATATAATTGGTCAAATATTCTTTTTCCTGTAAATCAATGTATATGTTTTCCAGAATAATCATGTATTTCTTAATTTTTGTATCATATTTCTACCATTGTTTTATTCTGTGTTGGCTACTACCAAAGTTTATGCTTAAAATCTTGATTTCTTCTCTATTAAACTGAATCCCTCATATTTTTCATATTAATCCTAAACCTTTACTTTTATCTTTATTTATACAAAGACCAACAACTTTTAGCTCTTGACTAAGTTTTTAATAGCCATCTCTATCAACTCTTCATTTTTAGTGATTAACACTATATCATCTGCATAAGAAAACATTACTGGTGCTTGAATTCCTTCTCTTTTTTTAAACACCTTCATTAAATTATCACTTCTAACATAGACAAGTTTACATTTATATAAATGTAATCAAACTGTATTAACAAGTTCATGTTTACAAACATTATACTTCACATATATTGCTACATATCATATAACCTAAGCAGCGTTATATAAATTATTCAATTCCTCCATTTTTTTTTTAACAAGAAACATTTTTATTAAACCATCACTTATGACATAGGCAATCATGCATTTATATAATTGAAAACAAACCATACCGATGCAATCCTAGTTGCAAGCATTTTACATCACTAACCATACTGACACACTCCCATTTGCAAACATCATATGTCACTTATAATCTACCCAATCATTTTCAGTCAAAAATTACACAGCTCGTTTAAGTCCAGCCTTCTTTTAAACTGCATTCCTTCCTTGTATGTATTGTTCCCACAATTCCCATTTTTCCTATGTAGTTTGCTTCAACCCTTTTCTAAAGATCTCAATTTCAGTTGTTTTATGTCTGTTACTATAGTCACTACTTTTAGTATACTTGCTTTAGATTTTGATTTCCATTTTCTAGTAATTTTATCCTGGATATCCCAGGTCAAGTCTGACCATAAGCTAATCACCCTTGACATCCACATCCCACCCACCCCCACCCCCCAGTAGGGAAACCTCCATAAAAAACTTCTCCAAAGCCAACTTCATGCTACTCAAGACAGAAGTGACAAACTTCATGACACCCATGCAGATGGGAACTAAAAGTTCGACTGCTGAATCCTGCACTAAGGCACTGTATGAGCACATCCACTCATGCATGAATCGTGCCATTCCAAATAATACCAAGACACTCTCCTCCAAAAAAAGGAAGCCTATCTGGTGGTCCCCTGCCATAAACAAACTATACAACAGAAGGAAGAAACTGTTGCAGAAAAGAGGAAAATCCCAGGATGCAAAATACTCCCTTACCAGCCTCAGTAAGAAGCTGAGATCCCTCATAAAATCCTCCAAAGATAGTTATGAAAATAAAATTGCCAAAGATTCCAAGGACAACCACAAGGCATTCTATAGTTATGTCAAGTATCTAAATGGCAATGCTTAGATCTGCTCTGAGCTACAACATAATGGCATTAAATATACTGATCCCAAGGATATTGCCAATATCCTGGCAGATTGATTCAGTGCCAACTCCCCCCCACCCCCTAAAGGGCCCATCTCAATACCAAAAGATTGCCAAATTCCGGGAATCATGGCCACACAGGTAAAAAATGCACTCTCCAAAGCTAAGAATACAGCATCCATGGGACCAGACGACATCCCAGGCTGTGTACTACATGAACTACAAAATGAACTGGCACCTCACCTAAGTGTCATGTTTAATCATAGCCTCACCTCAGGCTTCATGCTCAATGAGTGGCACAAAGCTACAGTTATCCCACTCCACAAGGGGGGATTCACCTTGGATCCTGGGAACTATCTTCTCATCAGTCTGACGAGCCTGATCTGCAAAGCCATGGAATGCATTATCATGGAACTTATAAACAAAGACATTGGCAACCTTCAAACACTGGACCCCACCCAGTTTGATTTCGTAAAGGGCCGATCTTGTCTCCTCAACCTGATTGACTTCTTCTAATCGGTCTCCAGAGCCATGGACAAGGGTAAGGTGGTCCACACAGCTTATCTGGATGTCGCCAAAGCCTTCAACACCATCCCCCACTTTGGAATCATAGATAAACTTACTAAGCTGGGCATTAATCCCTATGTCACTCGATGGGCTGCCAACTGGCTTACTGACAGAACGCACACTGTAAATGTAGCCAACTAAATATCCAGCTCCAGACAAGTGACAAGTGGAGTACCTCAGGGTTCAGTCTTGGGACTGGTCTTGTTTGGCATCTACTTCTCTGAAGTACAGGCTAGCACTAAGGAACTCTGGCTAACAAAGTTCGCAGATGACTGCAAACTGGGCGCCATTATTGAATCCCCAAATGATGTAGATATTCTACAAAAGGGCCTTCCAGAAACAGATGCTTGGTGCCAGAGCCATGGGCTCAAGCTAAATGCCAAATAATGTATAGTTGTTTCCTTTGGGAAAAAAACATGTACCCATGAATTACCACATAAGTGGCGTACACTAAACACTGGAAATGTGATAAGGGACTTAGGGACACAGGTAGACAGTGCTCTCATCTTCAATAACCACATTGCCACAACAGTCAGGAAATCCTTCTATGTGGCACACCTCATGACTAAGAGCTTTTCATTCAGAAAAAAGGAGGTCATTGTCCCACTGTACTCATCCCTCATTAGACCCATTATAGAGTACAATGCCCCATTTGATATGTACCTCACAAGACATCTGCAACAACTGGAAAGGCCACAGAAATACCTCACTAAAAGAATCACAAACCTAAAGCAGATGCCCTGTGCTGACCATCTAAAAAAACTCCAGCTATACTCTGTCACATATCGCCTACTCAGAGGTGATTTCTGCTTAACATACAATGCCATGTCAAACCCAGAGCTGTTGGACATGCTACACTTAAAGAAATCCCAATCCCTTAGAGCCACATGCTCCAGGGATCTAAACCTGGTCATCACAATGAACAAAACATGCTGGAGGGATAGATTCCTGACCCAGAGACTCTCCATACTCTGGAATAGACTGCTCATACATGTCAATCTGAGCGCCTCTTTGGCCCTTTTCAAAAGGAATCTTGACGATTGGATGGGAGATAGGAAATTCACCTAGGGGATCACATCAGTCGCCCTGCTAGACATGGGACCAGGGAAGTAAATATTCTAGGAAGAAATAGCCAGGGAATTGTTATGGTTAGGCTTGTATAGACCCTAGGGCCGATAGCCTAGTACCAACCTATGAACCTATGAACAATAAACCTTGAAACAATAATCTTAGGAGATGTAAATATAGATTGGCAAACCATAGCTTCCAACTCCCCCACAAATAGTATAAATATGTATGTTTTTTCTCAGCTTATCAATACTCCAACAAGATACAGCAAAAGCTCTTACCTACCTATGGCTCCCTAGACTGGATCCTATTATTCCACCCTGCCAATTACCCCTCTTCTGGTACACTGTCTAGCTCCCTGAGTGATCATCTACCAGTTTATTCCCTCAGAACAAACTCCCAACAACTAAGAGTACACACTATAAAATCAGTTAGGAACCCTCCAATAACTAAGAGTACACACTATAAAATCAGTTAGGAACTCAACTAATTTTCGTCAGCATAAATTCAACAATCTCCTACAGGAAATAGACTGAACACCCCTTAAACAACTACCCCATAATGATGTTGTACTATACTTTAATAACACCTTCCTTCACATGCGTAATACCCTAGCTCCCATTTGTATGAAAAGAATCAAAAAGAACTCAGCACCATGGCACTCTAAGGAATGTAAACACCTGATGAAGCAAAGGGGCCTAGCCTGGTCAACCTGGAAACAAAACAAAAGTGAACAAAATCATGTTAATTACAAAACACTACGTAACAAAGTGACAAAACTAATCAACAGAGATAAGAAGTCAAATTATTCCCAGCTTCAACTCCAGCATAAAATCAACCCCAGTAGATTTTGGCATTCCATATCTTCTCTACTTAACCCTGGAAGAAATGGATAACACACCCTATCACCTGGTACCCCTCCATTACAAATAGCCAAAAGCTTTAACAAGCACTTCATAAAATCAATTTCAGACCTACTAATACCCCTAATGTTGGACCCCCCCCCACCCTTCAACCTATTCAGACACCTAGCCCAGATCATCAACTACTTCTAACCCTGTCATTATTAACCCCCCTACTCAACAAAATGTCATACAAACCTTATTCTCATTTCAGCCCATACCCACTGACACCATTAAGAAACTGCTACATAAACTAAAACCCTGCTCTACCTCAGTTGATAATCTCCCCCCATGCTACTTCAAACTGGCTGCTAACTCAGTTGCCTACCCAATCAGTATCTTTATCAATAGGTCTTTATCCGAATCAGAAGTACAAACCATATGGAAACAATCTCACATCACCCCCATCCAAAAAGGAGGCAACTCTTTTGATCCATCCAATTTCCGTCCTATATCCATCTTGTCACCTCTATCCAAAATTCTCAAGAGAGGTATCCATCAACAGGTAATGCAATATCTATTGCAAAGCAATCTTTTAAACAAAACCCAACATGGCTTCTGACCTAGCCACAGCACAGCTACAGCCTATTACCTTTTACAGACACCATGAACAAGGCTGGATATGCAGGATGCTATACAGCCTCAGCATTCCTTGAGCTTTCCAAGGCCTTTGACAGTGTCTCACCCCTTACTTTTGAAAACACTGTCTAAGTTAGGCTTCTCACATAACACAGTAAAATGGTTTCAGAGCTACCTCAAGGATCGTAACAAGCAGTGAAATGGTCCCATGAACTCACACCCTTTCTCCACAACCCTACTGGAGTCCCTCAAGGCTCCATCCTAGGACCCCTACTCTTCAACATTTTCATAAACAACCTTCACACTGCCTCACACCCTGGGACCCTCATTCAATATGCTGATGATTCTACCATAATCTGCACTGCTCAATCACTACCAGAACTACTTTCTAAAACTCAACAGTCCTTTACTGCAGTCGAATCCTGGCTAACAAATGCCCAACTCTTTCTTAACCCAAAGTAGACAAAACTAGTACTCTTTCATCCCAAAAACACCTCCCCTGTCACTGATCATTTCAGCATCCTTGCATATGACAATACTGTCAAGAAACAGTGCAAGAAACCAAACTCCTAGGTGTTATCATTGACAATAAACTTTCATTTGACCCCCATATACAGCAGAATACAAAGAAAACTAATCAAAAACTGAGACTCTGATATAGAAACAAACATTTCTTTACTGCAGCAACCAAAACCACCCTTGCAAAAACATTTTTACTTCCCTCCCTTATTTATGGGGGTGTCTATATTATAACATTGAAGTCTTAAAACATTGAATGTTATAATATTGAACCATTTCGATCAAAAGACTATAACATTGAACACTCAGAATAGCAAATTTTTTCCTAGGGAAAAATTTGCTGTTCCGACAAACATACTCACAACACAAGCACACCAAAATAAATAATCCACACACACATACACTTCACAAAACCCTACACTAAACCATACATACACTACAAGCTATCCACTTATCTTAACCCAACCCTAACCCTAAGGTCCGTAACTACTGCACACTCACCTTACTCGCTCCCTAACCCTAATGTCCCTAACTATCGCACACTCACCTTACCCGCTCCCTAACCCTGAAGTCCCTATCGCACACTCACCTTACCTGCTCCCTAACCCTAAAGTCCCTATCACACACTCACCTTACCCACTCCCTAACCCTAAGGTCCCTATCGCACACTCACCTTACCCGCTCCCTAACCCTAAGGTCCCTATCGCACACTCACCTTACCCGCTCCCTAACCCTGAGGTCCCTAACTATCACACACTTACCTTAACCTGATCTGTTCACACACTTACCTTAACCCAGTCCATAACCTTCGCTCCACAGTTGAGGAAATAGCGAAGCTGCAGAAACGGCCCACCAAATACTTTCCCTAGGAAAGTATTCGATATTCTGCAGCTTCGCTATTTTCAGCGTTCGGTGCATAGGGTTTGATATTATAACATTCAAAGTTTTAAGACTTCAATGTTATAATATAGACCCCTTTATGGTACCCTATCTTAACTAACTTATAAAGTTCTACCCTAAGCAATATGGAGCAGTGCTACAACAAAGTTGCAAAGTTTGCCACAAACTCTAAATATCACACACGCTACTGTAAACCACTTCTAGAATTAAACTGGCTTGAGCTCCCCGACCTAATTGCCTTCAGCTATCCACCTTGCGCAACCTTATTTTCAAGCCTACTGCCTGCCCTGCACTAGCCAATCTAGTCACACCTTACACACCAAATCGATCCCTACAATCAGAAGACAAAAATCTCTTAGCTATCTCAAAACCCACAAGATAACCAGGCCACTCTCTGTATCCATACTCTGTCTCTATACTTTGGAATTCACTACCTCTAGCTACCAGGTCTATGCCTGGCCTAACCCATTTCAAAGCCTCTTTAAAAAATCATCTCAAAAATACATGGCTCTGCTCCTGCATAAAGCCTGCCTAATGCTCAGGTCTTCCTCTTCTTTCACACTAGACTCATTGTCCTCTTCTGTCACATTTCAATCCCTCACAGACTGCAAGATCCTAAGGCTCTTCTAACTCCTTCTCTGTTTCTATACCATATCCTTAAGCTACTGCTCAGGCTGTATTGCTTCTATTCTTCTTAACTCATTCACTATATATCTGCATCACTAACTTTCTGGCTGCTATTTTCCTAACTGAATCTAACATTCTATTCTGCATGTATTATAACAGTCAATGTCACACATTGCACTACCTACGTGCTATTTTTTGAACACTATATCATGTATGGTGAAAGTGACTATTATTGTCTGTAATGTTTTAACTCTATAGAATTGTCTAGGTGTGTAGTAATATATTGCAACATCTTGTAACATAGTTGGTCTTTCAAATTATTTTTGTGAAGTATTTCTAATTTGTATTGGAATGGATTATACTGTATTTGTATTGTAATGTATGTGGAGCTTTTCTCCCTGGGCCTCTGCTGAAAATGGGTTCTGTAGACCCACTCAGACCACCCCGGTTAACAAATGTCAAATAAATAAATTGTTTTTTTTTTTTGGCAGCCACCATAATTAGACACAGCAAGGCCTTACCATGTCTTGGCAATTCCGATTCTTTATCATGCCTCAGAAAAGTGATCTCCTTGTCACACAAATCTGCATACCCAGCATCTCCGATAGTGCATCCCGCAATGAATCCCTAAAGTATGCTAACTCACCACACTCCCAGAAAATATGTTCTCAATTACCTCTTTCTTCCCTATCACACCTCCGACATTTGCTGTCTACATGAGGAAAGATTCTCTGGAGTCTACTTGGGGTATAAAAATATCTATGTAAACATTTTCAAGCAAAAATCCTAAATCTTCTAGATTTTGTTGCATATTTGGGAGATATATCTCTATATCCTCCCATTGTTTCTTTGTGAATTGCTTATACAGTCTCTCTTCCCAATCCTTTCGAACCTCCTCTGATTGATTCTTATAGTTATCATGCAATATATTATATGTTGTACTAATTATGCCTTTTTTAATGGCAACTTCTCTTCTAAATTCTACTAAAAAACTACCAGTGCTGATCTTTCATTTTGGACCCCATTATTTCTTTTTCATTGCCTATACTCTGATATCAATCCTTGATAGGAAGGCAATCTCTAACCTGCAGTCCAAATAAATTCTTGGCGTCTTCCCATTCTACCAACTTTCCCACTCTTGTTATTTGCTCCCAATACCATGTTTTCTTTGCCAGTTTTCTCAAATAAATTCCAGCCCCATCTTGCCTATTTTCCATATCCCTAATTGCAGTCATCCCTATAAGCAGAGTCTCCTTTCTCCTTTACCGTGCTGGCTTAGTTCTTAGGATACTTTCTGCTATTTTATAGATATAATATTCTGCATGATTACTGTTATTCTCCTTAAAGGCCTGCATCCAAAATCACAGTCTCTCATTGTTTCTTGAGCTTCCCCCCTGTTTCATCATCATCCCGTTCCACTTTGAATTATAATTTTCTGCTTGTGTTATGTATAGGAGCCTTAACGGTATAGCTCTGAAATAGCCCATTCAAATTGGATAAAACCAATTCACCCTATTCGATTGGAAGAATGAGCTTAACCCACTTGACTCTTGCCATCTCCCCCTCCCACCAGATAAAGTCCTTCAGCCTTTTAGCTATCCACAACTTCTCCTCTGGTTGACAGAAATATCCTTAGCTGCCACACCACAATCATTTTTAATCCATACTCCCAAATACTTCATTTTATTATGTCACCATAATATGGATGTTGCTAAACCAATTCATATTTGTGCACATAATTTGCCACTATGGTCTTTGTTTTGCCTTTATTCATTTTGTATCCTGAAAAGATTTGAAACTGTCACTAAATGTTCCATAATACTGTAATGTCTCTTTCTGGTTTTGTCAGATATAAAATAATATCATCTGCAAATAGAGCCAGCTTTTCTTGACTACCATACCAATTATATCCTTGAATTTTTGCCAGCTTTTCTTGACTACCATACCAATTATATCCTTGAATTTCTGCCAGCTTTTCTTGACTACCATACCAATTATATCCTTGAATTTCTGCCAGCTTTTCTTGACTACCATACCAATTATATCCTTGAATTTCTGAGTCCCTTATTTTCTTGGCCAATGGTTCTAAATATAATGCAAATAACAAAGGGGAAAGAGGATACCCCTGTCTAGTTCCTCTGCTCAAGCAGAAATTTTCATAGGGGACCCCACCCACTTTAATTTTTCCCTCTGATCCCTCATATATCCTCCTAATCATCCTTATATTTTTTTTCAGGAAATGCAAATGTTTTCATTGCCCTGCTCATAAAGTCCCAGCTTACTCTGTTGAATGTTTTCTCTGCATCAAGACCCACCAACAACAATGATATTTTCTTCCATTCCTCTTCTCTCTGGATCATCAGTGTTATCTTAATGTTGTCAAATGTTTGCCTTCCCTCCACAAAATCACATTGATCCATATCTATCAATGTTGTCATTACGTTTGCCATCACTTTAGCCATTATAGACATGAATACTTTATAATCATGTAATCATTGTTTAGTATTTTAATGGGACAGTATGAAGCTGGATATGATGGATCTTTACCCTCTTTAGTTATTACAGCTACCACTGATTTCTTCCAGGATGTTGATACGTCTCCTCCTCTTAAACTACCATTAAACAAAACCTTCCAGATTTATCAGTCCCTCCTCCAGCTTCCAAACTTCCACAGGAATACCATCTGTTCCTGGGGACTTTCCTGTAGATTTGGTATACATAACAATTTTTATCTCATCTCTTCCTAACCTAACCAATAGTAACTGACCCTCAACAACCTCTAACCTTGGTATATTTAATTCTTCCATAAACATTTCAATTTGTATATTTTCTTGATTTCCATATTTCTCTGCTTTATATACACTTTCATAGAATTTCCAAAATATTTATAATACCTCTGCAGGAACTCTTGGTACCTTCCTTGTTATAGGCTCCCTAAGCTTGGCGACAGCCCTTTCTACTTTCTGTTGCCTAATTAGCTGTGCTAAGTGTTTTTGTGCTCTAGTGTTATTATTAAAAAACAATTGCTTAACAGCAATCTTTCTAAACTCGTGGATATTATCAAAGTAATCCCTTATTTTCTGCCTAGCATTCTTCAGTTGATCCTCTTCGTGTTCTGTGAGATTCCCCCTATTCTGCAATACTTTAACATTTGTCAGTCCTACTAAATAATTTTTGTTACTTTTTAACCATAGCTCCCTTTCTTTTATTTCCACCCTATTTTTGAACTCCACCTTAATTTTATCCCACTCCCTAGCTATATTTTCAGAAGTATTTTCTATCTTGTTAAATAGATCCTGAATAATGCCCACTACCCACTCATTAAATTCCTCTCTTTTCAACAGATAGGATGGAAAGCACAAGTGTCTCATTTTTATTTCTTGAACTCCTTCTCTGGTGCTATAGTCTGCTACCCTTAAAGTTAAATGTATTTCATTAACAACTGGGTTCACAATTAACACAAATAAAATACTGTCTGCTGGATAGCTCTGCCTTATGCCACTTCTTATATCCATTTCTTCACTTAACCAGCCATTTATTACTAATTTTATTTTATTATTTTCCTGTACTGAAACAAATATTTTATTATTTTTTTTGCAAATGCTGCGGTAGCGTTGTCACCTCACAGTAACATGTTGTCCTGTTCGATTCTCAGCTAGAGCGCCTTCTGTGTGGAGACATGCCTGAATGGGCATACCTTCGTTGAAGGTTGTGCATCAGGGCTGGCAACTTGGCACATAAAAATCTACTGCCAATCATTAGTAGACCGGAGTTCCGCTGTGGCGATCCCTAACCGGGAAAAGCCGAAAGACACAACAACTTATTTAAAATCTCCCATAAAAGTCCATGCTGTATCTTATCAAATGGTTTACTCAAATCACCTGTCAAAAATTTAAGCTCTGAATTTCTTTTTATTATATCATCTACCATTTCTGTTATCATCAAAAGTTCTTGGCTCCCTTTATTCACTTTGTTTTCTAATCTCTTCTCTATTATTTCCATAAACATTTTATAGTCCACAGTGCTTAATGCTATTGGTTTCCAGTTCTTTATATCTTCTTTTTCTCCTTTTTCTAAATAAATTTCATAGCTCCAATACATATAACGACGGACCCCGGGAACTACCGCCCCATTAGCCTGACGAGCCTGGTCTGCAAGGCCATGGAACGTATCATCGTGGAACTCATAAACAAAGACATTGGTAATCTCCAAACTCTGGACCCTACCCAGTTTGGATTTGTAAAAGGCAGATCATGTCTCCTAAACCTGATTGACTTCTTTGAAGCAGTCACCAAAGACATAGATGAGGGTAAAATGGTTCACACAGCTTATCTAGATCTCGCCAAGGCTTTTGACACCATCCCCCACTCTGGAATTATAGATAAGCTCACTAAACTAGGTATAAATCCCTGTCACAAGATGGGTTGCCAACTGGCTCATGGACAGAACCCACACTGTGAAAGTAGAGGATTCCAAATCCAACATCAGACCAGTGACAAGTGGAGTACCAAAGGGTTCAGTCCTGGGTCCTCTCCTGTTTGGTATCTACTTCTCTGAAGTGCAGGCCAACACAGAAGGTCTTTGGCTAACAAAGTTTGCAGATGACTGCAAACTAGGAGCCATAATCAAAACTCCTAATGATGAAGACAAACTACAAAAGGGCCTCACTGAGACAGATACCTGGTGTCAAAGCCATGGCCTGAAGCTCAATGCCAAAAAGTGTATTGTCATCCCCTTTGGCAAAAACTCTGTACCCATGAACTACCACATAGCTGGTAGTCTACTTAATGCTGAAAATGTGATAAGAGGCCTTGGGACACAGGTGGACAGTAGTCTCTCCTTTGATAATCATATCACCACAGTGGTCAGGAAATCCTTCTATGTGGCTCATCTCATCACAAAAGGATTCTCATCCAGAAAAAAAGAGGTCATTGTTCCCCTCTACTCATCACTCATTAGACCCATTATAGAGTACAACGCCCCTTTTGGTATGTACCTCACAAGACATCTACAACAACTGGAAAGACCACAGAAATACCTCACAAAGAGGATTACTGGCCTCAAACAGATGCCCTATGCAGACTGTCTCAAAAAACTACAGCCTTACACCATCGCATATCGCCTACTCAGGGGCGATCTCTGCCTATCATACAAAGCTATGTCAAACCCAGAGCTGTTGGACATGCTCCACTTAAAGAAATCCCAATCCCTCCGAGCTACACGCTTTAGGGACCTAAACCTTGTCACCACAATAAACAGAACATGCTGGAGGGATAGATTCCTGTTCCAGAGACTTCCCATACTCTGGAACAGACTACCTATCTATGTCAAACAGAGCTCCTCATTAGCACTCTTCAAGAAAAATCTTGATGATTGGATGGGAAATGGGAAATTCATCCCGGGGATCACTTCTGTGGCTCTGCTCGACAGGGGCACAGGAAAATAATTTTCTTGGGTGGCGAAAGCCAGGGTACATTTTTTGGCTAGGCTTGTATGGGCCCTAGGGCCAATAGCCTAGTACCTACCTATGAACCTATGATTCCTATATTTATGTGTCTTCCACCCCTTTCTCTAACCATTCATTTAACATCTCTACAAAATACTTCTTCTGCCAATCTAGCATATCTGTATACATGGAATATTCAATCCTATCCAGCCTTGTGGCCAATTTTATATTCACTGTCTTTAATACATTTTCCATTTACTTCATGGTTATGTTCTTTTCTATCCACTCATTCCCCCGGATTCTGCAAGCCCTGCATGGCATGCAGGATTAGTGCAGGAGCTCCAGCAGGCCATATGTCTGCCGTGCAATCCAGGAATAACCTGTAGGGGCATGCACAAGTGCTCTTCCAACTAGTGCTGTACGGACTCAGCCCCTGTATGCAAATTACCCCATTTGCAGGGGAAATCCATGCAAATTAAGTGAATTTGCGATCCAGGAAACTGAAAATCGGCCATGCAGGACTAGTGCAATCTGCAGAAATGTATTCCACCAGTAACAGAGTACATTTCTGCAAATTACAAAACAGAGCCATGACAGCTCCAAATAAAGGGTGGAAATCATGTACAAAGCATGCCAATAGACAACTATAAGGCAACTGGCATGGAAAACACTTGAAAAAAAATATCAACTTTTATTTTTTTAGCCGATCTCTGCTGTTTAAGAGTAGGGCAGCAGCGTGCAAATGGGATTGGGGGGGGATAAGAAAAAAAGACTAAAATAAGCATTCTAACCAAAATCAATATTTTGCCATTATACTCAATGGCAGGCAGAAGGCAACATGGCCAGTGAATAGTGATTGCTAAGGGGGGAGGCTCAGTGTGGGACATGTAACTATGCATTAGCAGGCAATCCTATGCAAATGAGGGGAATGATATTGAATCCCAGATTTCCCCTGCATGCTAGTCAGCACCCAACAGTTAAGCTGATTGGAGCCCTTTGGCTCGGGTTTGCTCCTAGCTTAGCACAGCTAAGCAAGGGGGTGTGTCTGAGGCTGCCTAGCACTCTTTACATTGCCTAAGTGGGTGTGCACGGCACGCACCAGGTTTTAAAGGAAAAAGTAAACCTAGAAATTGCAGCTCTGTACACATTTCAGCACTGTGTTTGCGTGGTGCACCCCTGAGCTTAAACAGGAAGGCAATGGGAAGGGAAAACAGCAGTAGGAAGGTAATCTAGGAGAACTAGCATAGCTGGCAGGTGAAATGTATCAGAATCAGCCAATTACACAGGCAGCAGACCAGCCCAGCCAAGAACACTACTATAAACTATGCAAACACCTTTCCCTCTGGTTTTTCCCATACTCTACCACCAGTGTATACAAGCGGGGAAGTTTTAACAAACAAAACAACAAAATGATAGGGGCTGCAATAGCTATCATACAGCAACATGTGGAAGAGGCTGAAAGTGGTGAGGATGTGAATGCTGTCACCCAACCCACAGTGAGGAGACGGAGAAGAGTGTACAGACCCAGCGTAACCTGCCAGGGGCTACATGAGCTAGAGATAGTGAAGCGTTATAGGGTGGACAGGGACCTCTTACAGCAAATTGTTGAGCTGTACCAGCCACGCCTGACACACAGAGCTAACAGAGGGGAACCCATCCCAGTGGATACCAAGGTATGTGTTGGCCTAAGAATACTAGCTACAGGTACCTTCCAAAGGCCAACTGGGGATATGATGGGGGATCTCACAGGCATCAGCATTCAGGGTACTCCACCAGTTCCTGGATGTCATGTCAGCACATGCCAGTGAACATGTATATTTCCTCAACACCCATGAGGCGTTGGCCAGCAATATGCAACTGTTCCACCAAATAACAGAATACTCTGAGGTAGTGGGTGCTATAGACTGCACGCACATACACATCAAAGCACCATCCGGTGAGCGGGGTAGGGTCTACATCAACCCCAAGGGCTTCCCCTCCATCAACTGCCAGGTCATGTGCGATGCCCAGGGCATAATAATGAATGTGTGTGCTGGCTGACCTGGAAGCTATCACGAGTCCCACATCTGGCATCTGACGCAGCTGTACCAGAGATTTGCCAATGGGGACATCCCTTACAGTCACCTAGTGGGGGATGCTGGTTACGCACTGGAGCAGTGGCTGATGACACCCATCAGAAATGCACACACCCCCAAACAAGAACTCCATAATGAGGCACATGCACAGACCAGAATTATAACAGAGCGTGTGTTTGGGATGCTCAAGTCACAGTTCTGGTTCCTGGACACATCCGGTGGAGCCTTGCTGTACTCACCAGCTACATGTACCCAAATTGTCATTGTATGTGCCATGCTACACAATATGATCCTGCAGAAACAGCTGAAGCAGCAACAGCATGGGACAGGGCCACACAGCCCCCCATCATTGCCAAGGCCTGCAAAGGCACAGAGTGACTCAAAGGAGGAACAACCTGAGCCTGCCCCAGTAGGCAGAAGGAGGTGTGCCCAGTATGCCCTGGCCTTGGCAAAGAGACAACACATAGCACATACACTGACACAGGAGGGACCCAGGGAATGACACATGTCTCTGCCTCGCGCATACAGTAAAAGGGATGCCAAACATGACACTACCTGTGCTCAACCATGTATAGGGAGTGTACTATGTGCATCCGACATAGGTAGCACTGCAGTACCACTCTCAAAACTGGGACACCCACAAGGTAAGTCACTCAACCTACCAATTGCCAAATGGAGAAGAATGTGTCGTTACCTGTATCTATGGTATGGATGTGAGCCTGCAAGGGAATCGGTTGGCCAAATGGTATGCCAGCAGATAGTAGACACCTATAGTAGCATCATGAGATCTGTAACAAATACTGGTGTCACCATAGCAGCCAGTACTATAGAGGCCGACAAAACCCACTGAAGGAAATGTGCTGAGCCACATGTGTGTCCATATGACTCACACATGCCAGTCAGGGAGGTTCACATACCCAACAACACTCTCAGCCAGCAGGACAGGTGTAGACAAACACAAACAAAGGCTGTGCTATGGCCTCTGAATGATGCCTATGGGTAACTTCCCCACCCCCAGGCCTACACAGACTACAGCAGATCAGGCAGTAGAATGTTAGTTCTGAAAGGTAGGAAGTCATAAACTAATATGTAGGTCAATCAAAGCTAAGACCTGTAGTACACTGATATGCCTCTAGTCAGCATGATAGGTTAGAATACAGAATGAAATGGAGTACCTGACATACCAGTACAGTCATAGCAAATGTGTACGTGTCAGGTGTGCCCCCCATCTTACGTAGAAATGTAGTAACCGTCAGGTGTGCCCCCCCAATCCTGTGTAGAAATGTAGAAACAGTCAGGTGTGCTCCCCCCAATCCTATGTAGTAATGTAGAAATAGTCAGCTGTGCCCCCCCAATCCTCTGTAGAAATGTAGTAACAGTCAGGTGTGCCCCCCTCCCCCAATCCTGTGTAGAAATGTAGAAACAGTCAGGTGTGCCCCCTCAATCCTGTAAGAAATGTAGAAATAGTCAGGTGTGCCCCCCCATCTGGTGTAGAAATGTAGAAACAGTCAGGTGTGCCCCTTCCCCCAATCCAGCATAAAAATGTAGTAACAGTCAGGTGTGCCCCCTCTCAACCACTGCGTAGAAATATAGAAACAGGCAGGTGTGCCCCCTCCCCCAATCCTGCATAGTGTGTGATGTAAGTAGTGTCCCTAGCACACATGCACCCAGCTCATGCAAACACAACCCACAGGTACATCTCTGGTCGTATCCCTGCTGTGGGGAATGGGTACAATATGACCCCACCTGTATGCAGAAATAGCAAAAGAATGCAGCATACAGTGCAGGTGTCCCATGCACGTGTGTCCCTAGCCATAGGAAGCACCCTGCCAGCATCCACACCACCTGATCAAGACTGATAGAAGGTATTGGCATGAACACCTAGCACATCTACCCTGTCACCCCAGGGGAATATACTGTATGGTGGCCTGAGACTGTAGGACTGACAGAATGCAACGGCCTGCCACATCTGGCCTGCATCAACACCTAATGGCCCACAGGCCTCAGCCAAAGGCCTGTGTCTCACACGTACTGCCAATGCATGTTATGTCATGGACACCCAAATAACAACATAACACTCCACATAAGCCATATGCCAGGCCATGTGGACAAAGCACAGTAACATGTCCACCATGTTCCACTGCATGAACTGTGGACCAACACCAACACACAGCTCTAATGGGGTGATAACCTTATGGAAAGTATCAGAGAATGTATGCATAATGTATGGAAGAGGATAGAATAACGGGGGGGTGGGGGTGGGAGCATGGGCAGCATGGAATGTGCAAGGTCCGACACAAAGCTGTGTGCACATACTATCCCTGGCTGCCAACACATAAATGGGTGGCTACATACCTGCCCATACACCACAATAGGGGTAATGACCTGACTCATGGCCCCTGCCTCTGGGTAACCTGTGTGAATCTGTACAGCTGTGTGGTATTGCCACAGCAAGATAAGGCCATGCTGTCATGTCGATGGATGTACAAGTATGGGATCCTCTGCCAGCACTGTACCAATGTGCTGAACCAGATACACAGACCCAGCAGCAAGTGTCTGCAGCTCCCCCTCCAGAATGGCATAACTTACCATGAATATGTAGGCATCTGCCCACAATACCAAACACAGCTGCAGTCACGCTTGTCCCCCAAAACATCACTGTGAGCAAGAATGTCCACCTGACAGTACATGAGGACAGAAAACATCACAGTGTATAACAGTACACGTGTCTGAATATCTCCGCTAACAGCAGTACCATGTAGCTGAAGCAGCACAGACACAATCACCTACAGTACACACTATCCCCTGGACAGTTTGTCCCCATATTGCCAAATGATCGACGGATACCCTGCAGAAACAATTTGTTACCTGTAGGTGTACAATACAAAGGTCTGCATTAGAGTACAAACTACCTGGAATCGATCCACACATTCACTACAGAAGGACATACTGGGCATGCTCACACACTTAAACAAATGAAGCCCATGTCTGCAAACAACAGTGGACCATACATATCTGGCAGTTGCAGATGTTAGTGGATACACTCCTCAGTACACATCAGTCATGCTTTGCACACACAGTGGATAGGAATACAGACATATATCCAATAGCACACTATAATAAGCCAAAAGTAGATGTACATAGATGTGTGGAAGAGAGTGACTGTGACAAGGGGCCTTCCATTATGAGGCCTGTCCCACTCAGCACACAGCCAAATGGCTACAACCACATGAGGTGTAAATGCCACTCACTATAGACATTAGCCACCAGTATCCATCAGCATTACAGACTATGTGGTACAAGTGCTAGCTGTGCAACATGATGGTAAAAGGAAGTAGTCATCTAGCAGCTGTATACACATACCTGTGGAATATAACCCTGCGTGTGCCCATATGTGGTGTGCCAACCTCTAGATGAATGGGTTATGACCCATGCACACACACTGCCCTTCCCATAGCCCTACTATGACAAGCCTGCTGAGGTCATCCACTTTGAAATACACCTTTGGGAAAGGTGTAGCCAAGTAACTCCATGGCACGTCCTATAATTGCGTACTGCTATAGTGTGATTAACTAGTTCAGTAGGAGTTCTAATCCTAGACATGGTGTGTGTGTGTGTGTGTGTGTGTGTGTGTGTGTGTGTGTGTGTGTGTGTGTGTGTGTGTGTGTGTGTGTGTGTGTGTTTGTGTGTGTGTGTGTGTATGTGCCCCTGTCTGTGTAGAAAGCAATGCTTTTTAGGCTAGTCACACTTACTACAATTCAAATTCCCAACTTTGACAAGGCTGCTGATGTCATTCATTGTGAAATATACCTTTGGGAAAGGTGTAGCCCAGTAATCTCCATGGCGTGTCCCATAACTGCGTACTGCTGTAGTGTGATAAGCTAGTTAGGTAGGAGTTCTAATCCCAGACATGGCAAGTGTGTGTCTCTGTGTAAATAGCAATGCTTTTAGGCTAGTTGCACTCACTACAATTCAAATGCCCTACTTTGGCAAGGCTGATGATGTCATTCACTGTGAAATACACCTTTCAGAAAGCTATAGCCCAATAATTTCCATGGCATGTCCTATCAATGCGTACTGCTGTAGTGTGATAAACTAGTTAGGTAGGAGTTCTAATCCCAGACATGGCAACTGTGTGTGTGTGTCTCTGTCTGTGTATAGAGCAATGCTTTTTAGGCTACTCACGCTCACTACAAATCAAATGTCCTACTTTGGCAAGCCTGCTGATGTCATTCACTGTGAAATACACCTTTGGGAAAGGCGTACTCCAGTAATCCTCATGGTGCATCCTGTAACAGCGTAATGCTGTAGTGTGATATAGAACTCTGGTAGGGGTTCTGTTCCCACACATGATAAATGTGGATGTTTGTGTGTGTGTTTCTATGTCTGTGTAGGGAGCAATGCTTTTTAAGCTAGTCACACTCACTACAATTCAAATGCCCTACTTTGGCAATCCTGATGATGTCATTCACTGTGAAATACACCTTTGGGGAAGGCATACTCCAGTAATCTCCGTGGCATGTCTTATAACAGCATAATGCTGTAGTGTGATATACAACTCTGGTAGGGTTCTATTCCCACACATGACAGTTGTGGATGTTTTTGTGCGTCTTTCTATGTCTGTGTAGGGAGCAATGCTTTTTAGGCTAGTCAAACACACTACAATTCAAATGCCCTACTCTGGCAAGCCTGCTGATGTCATTCACTGTGAAATACACCTTTGGGAGGGGTGTAGCACAGTAATCTCCATGGCGCTTCCTATAACTGCGTAGTGCTGTAGTGTAATAAACTAGTTAGGTAGGAGTTCTAATCCCGCCCATGGCAGGTGTGTGTGTGTGTGTGTGTGTGTGTGTGTGTGTGTGTGTGTGTGTGTGTGTGTGTGTGTGTGTGTGTCTATGTTGGTCATTCATATCCTGTGTGGAGGTGGCTTTGAGTGTGTAACAACTGGACACATTATGGAGTGGGTTTTGCAAATTTCTTATATGGTGGCCCTAGTATATGTCACAATGTCCACTGTACAGGGATAACAGATGTGAAATAGCTGAGAAGCTAGGGTGCAAATCCATACCCCTACATGTGACATCAAGGCCAGGCGAACAAAGTTAGCAACCCTTGTATTACCCAGAGAACACTCTCAACCCATGTCTCATACACACACACACACACACACACACACACACACACACACACACACACACACACACACACACACACACACACTTGCCTAGGCAACAAGCGCTATGTTGGTAGTATCCTGCATATTGTCCACTAATAGTAACCATGGTGTGATTGCAGTGGGTTACAGAGGGCATGGCACCCTATCCAACAGTCCAATAGGCATGTACATGCAGACAGTGCACCTTCCCTATGTTATGTTCCCCACTGGACACCTGCAACACCTGTGGTGCCATCAAATGTGACCCACAAAGGACATATCATGCCTGAAACACATGCCCTGCATGGACAGATGCCACTGACACCAGGGAATACCTGTATCATGCTATCAATGTAGGTGCAGGGTCAACCTGCTGTCCATTAACAGTTCCTGCCACATGAGGCCAGGACTGGCACATCTGATGATAACAATCTGTGTACACAACATGGGCCAGACACCCCAGGTACAGTTCTACATGTCACTGTACATGCATGTGGGATGTGTGCACATCCCAGACACCATCCATATCATGGACTAAGGAACACATACATGGCAAGCAATGCACAGCAATGGCCACACACAATAGTTACCCAGGTGACTGGATGGTGAATACAATACCCACCTGTGTGGGCAAATCCAAATACTACACCCCTGAGCCACACTGCAGACCATTGTTATGTGGCCTGATGTCAAGATATACCCATCACCTAGCCTTGTATAGCCATCTGGCACAGTTGACCACTACACACCCGTGAAGCAATGCACCCATGCATGTCAGTACTGGCACCCTGTGTGTGTGGTGTATGATGCCTATGACCACATTCACACTCACTATAACCCCCATTGGCATACTGAAGCATGTTGTCTGATGTCAGACACCTCCACATACCCTTTGCCCATATAACCTCTGTATAATCCCTGTGGTGCATGTGATACTTGCACAGCACTGTGTTGTGGCACACTAACTAGTAATGAGTTGTATTCCTGAGCCTGCCAAGTGTGTCAATCTGTGTGGGTCCCTGAGAGAGTGTGGCTGTGTTGACGCTGACACCTGTTCATGTGGACAGGCACATGTACTACACCTACCGTATAGCTACCATAGCACTGTTGCAGATGTCACTCACCATCACATATACTTTTGGAGGGCTCCTCAACATGTAACCTATGTGGCGCATCCAATAACTGCATATACATGTGATAGCAATACATAGTCAGTCAGGGGTTTGATACCCTGTACTGGTAGGTGTGTGACACAAGCATGCTTAAGGTTTACTCCCCCACCCCTCCCTGACTTATCTTTGCTTCTGTCTGCCTCTCTCATTCCCTTTCTGGTGGATGTGGAGACTTACACCTGCTTTGCTTAGACAGCAGCATGTGTATTGTAAGTGATGCTCATAATCAGCTGATGGCCTCTGCATGAATTGCAGCCCTCCTCTAGCTGATTGCATGTGGAACAGCTGTGCTAACATTCCCATAGCCAATTGCATGGAAACACACCCCAATGTCTAGGAACATCATGTTGGTGTTGGGCCTTTTCATTCACTGTGAGGAGGAACTAGATCTGTTGTTTGGCAAATAGCATCACAGATGGATTGGGGATTTACCTCTAACAACATACACTGTGGAAACAGGCCAACACACAGGAGGGGGGTGTGCCTGACTTGACTACAGACTGTAAGTGTTGCTATACTGCATTTGGAGTAATGTTGGTTTAACAGGGTGTGTGTGGATATGGCTGTCCTACATGTTTTAATACTTGTCATGTCAGTGCTATGTTTATGAGGAAACCCCCATCTGTAGGGTCATCTGCAGACTGGGCAGTATGTGGTGCCTTTTGTTTCTTGTGTTACCAACAGAGCACCTATCTGTGAACTGCAGAAGGTAGTGTGAGGATTGCAGTCTGTAGATGGTGAAAGCCGTGACAGCTACTGACTTCATATCCCTCATAGGACATATGTTGCAACAAACCCTGTTACAACAGTAAATGTAATGGATTATCACAGCAAAATGTCAATATTGGCCCTGTGTTTGTGCCTCCAGCCACAACTCTGTCAACCTTTGTACATATGTTATGCAGTAAGAGGTGCATATGTTCTGTACACCATTTTTATTGACATCATATCTGATAAGCCAGTGAGATATCAAACTGCTACACATGTTATGTATAGTAGGGGTTATATTTGAGGACATAACCTGGGCATTTTGTGGTTGTGTGTACAGTACTGAGGTCTGCGTACTTATGGTGATTGTCAACAGTGTGTGTATTGTGAATTTGTACCTTAGCCTGTGTACAGACTGCGGTTGATGTTACTGTTCTTGGTCCTGTTCTATCTGATGTTACATGCTGCTCCACTGTAGTTACCCTATCGGCTTGCATGTTTGTAGGGCCAAACACACACATGTCCCATACCACAGACAGGCATCGGATCACACTGTGTAGTGGCCCAGTATATGTAGGGTTAGTGCGTGAGTGGCACATATGAGGATGGTGTTGATCAGATAGTCCATATACTGTAATATTACACTAGCTTACGATATGTGGCTGTGGCTGTTTTCACATTGGTTGTGGTTATGCACTTTCACACAGGTGTCTATTACTCTGTGCAGTGACATGCCTGTATAGCCTGCTATATATGCAGGTACATGTGCATTCCCCCATAGGAAATGTATGCCAGTGTTGAGGCAGTCTGCCTGTAGCCTGCACAGTGCTTTGTTACATGCCTAGCAGCTTAGTGTACTTAACCAGTGAGATGTCATGTCCAGATACTTGTCAGATGTACTGCTGCTGGGCAACCATAAGAGTCATGTATGTCAGACAAAGCAGTAGGATGCTGTACAGATGCATGTCACTAACTAGTGGGTAGTATGTGGCCATGGCACCTCTGTACCAGAGGTTATTATGTGTCAGAACAGACAGAGGTGTGTGAATGCATAACCTATGGGGAAAATTTATACCAATATTTACGTGCTATACCCATCTACATGGCTGTTAACATCCACATTGTCAGGCTTGGTCCACATGTCTTGCACTAAGGGTTTCTGTGTATACCTCTGGACTGACAAGAGTGTGTCAGACTGTCCATATATATTGGCCATATTTCTGATGTAGTCCACAGGAACATTAGTGTGCTAGCAGTGGTACTGTACTATGATGTCCTTAGGATGTCTGTCAGTAGCCAATGGTGCACATGCTAAAAGCAGATGTGACCTCCCACACACACCCTGTCTGTGAAGGCAATCCCTATTACAGTAGCAATAGTCAACAAATATACCTGCAATACATACCTGACATCCCCTTGCACTAAGAGGTTGGGGCTATTGGAGCTGAGGTAGGGCTCCACTCCATGTTCAGGGCATATGGTCAACATATATGTATATATAATTATCCATATATCTATATATATATATATATATATATATATATATATATATACACATATACATATCGACATACATAGATGTATATGTAGATATATATATATATATATATATATATATATATATATATACATATAAACACTCAGATATATACATATGCAGAGCAATATATGTCTACACATATACAGATAGAGATACATATGCACATATACGTATGGATATCTACATATATATTGACAGTAATAGGTATATCAGAATAGATATGTATGCACATATAGCTATAGTTACCTACATATATACCCACATAAATAGGCATATCTGTACACATAGGATGTGCATACATATATTGCTATATATATATATATATATATATATATATATATATATATATATATATATATATATAATCTATCTATATATATATATATATATATATATATATATATATATATATACGTACATATGAAGAGATGTACACATGCCCATATATATGTTGCACTATATAGATGTGTATACAGACATATGTATGAGTATACATGTGTATGTACATGTAGACATATATCAACCTATTACATGTGTATATATCCATATTCCTGTCACGTGTAAACCTCATGGTTGTGTATACCCTCCCAGATGTATCTCAATGTATGTATCTACCTTGTGTACATTATGATAAAACAACATATGTGATGCAACAGTCATATTAATACCAAGTACTACACAACTGTGGAAGTAAAAGCAATTGTTCAATACTACTCAATATGTGTATTGACAGCTATATTGGTAAAACAACAGCTGTCTTCACAGTGGTCATGGCTTAGTGGTTAAGTGTTGTGACTTTAGTGTACAGGGTCCTGGGTTCAAGCGCTGTTCATTTTGTTATTGGGCAGATCAAGGGCTGTTGGATACAGAGTGGTTAAGGCAGTTCTGAGCAGCTTTAAGCACATTTGCATGAGTTTGAGTGGAGCTAAGTGGTGCTAAGCTATGGATAAACATACGGGCACTTACACAGTGTAGGCTTCACTTACCAGTGTGCAAATCAGCTCAGCTGTTATATTGCAACAATGTAAATACTTGCTAAACATGGCTTAGCCCTGGTAACCAGTTCACACCACCCAGTCTGATAGCATAGCAGGGTAATGACATCTGTAATAAGTGCATGCAATGCCATATACAATACATCCACCTATGTGCTGTCATTACAGTAGCAAGGGTGTGAGTGTCATGTGTGGAACACAGACATATATGAGGCCTGTATAGCACTGTTATCCATTTGAATGTGTTACATACAGGGGTAGTAGCCCAGGGTACATGCTGTCATACTGGCATGTAGTGTATCATGGCAGTGCCACTGTTGACAGTGATTACCCAGGCAAGAGCAGAGTGTTAAATGTAGTACTGACAACAGGCACACCTGCAGGCAGAGCTAGACTCTGAGGCCTCCCTGTTGCATCCCTGGTGTGTGAGCTATGTCACAGTATATACCCCTTACTGGGTAATGATCCAACATGTGGAATGTAACTGTAGACTACCATCTGTACAGCACATGTTAGTGAGGGCTTCTGATATGTAGTTATGGCATACATATTGTTGTCAAACGTCTATCTGTCAACACACTCATCCTACTGCATAACTACTTGCCAAGCTGATGACTGTCAGTCCCTGTACAGATGCGCAGATGGCAGGTATCCAGTTGGGATATGTACAGGCAACCTAAGCTTGATTGACACTGACATGTCTGCCCAGCTGTGTAAAAACTGACACATATAGGAGATGTCACCCTGTACGCACCACATGCCATGGGTACCTCCACTACACTACCACAGTCAACAGAACATGCTTGGGTACAGGTCTCCATCACAGACACTAACCATGTGTTGTAATGCATGTTGCATACATGTCAGCTTGATCACCTCAGTGGCCATGTGCAGGAGGCACCTGGAAGATTGGCTGATGCATGTCATATCACCCTGAGGGTCACCACAGTAGTATCTGTCGATAGATTGCCTTCTGCCACCTGGCAGGTGGTAGGATACCACTGCACACACAACCTCTACACAACCCAACTCTCCTTGGACAATAGCTAGGTACACAGCTATGAACACCTGCAGCAATGCACCCCTGTACTGACACATGTGTATGTGTGCATGACTGAGTATAGCAGTGTCTGTGTGTTAGCACATCTGTACTTGGAAATTCCATGATGGCCTTCACAACCAATGCAACACCCATTGCCATAGTCAGTTGTGGCTGCTGCTGTATGGGACATTACATGTACCCTGTTAAGCTCCTCCCCATACCAGCTACATGAGCCTTGCAGTACCAGCACAACAGTGTTGTACAAATGGGTTGATAGGCATGGGATACCCATTGTGTTCTGACATGTGTGTGTATGTGTGCATATCCGTATATCTGTAGGGTACAGCATTCCAAGGCCACATGCTCCTATTACAATACCCATTGCCAAACAGTAGTACAGATAGTGCTGTTACTGACCATAGGTGAGGCATGACAATACAACACCCTACTATGCATGTGGCATGTGCATTAGATGCATATCCCTGTAGTACCACTGTTGGGGTATACTATGGGTTGTATCGCAGTCGTGGCCAATGTGTGACGGTGGGTATGGCAGAGTGTTATCATGGTTTTCAGGGAGTACAATATCCACTGGGGGATGTGGGTGCTGTGTACACTGTCATTACACCAAGGTGCACCTGGTATATGTCCCATGTACCACGTTATGGTTACCACTGTCACCATCAACCATACAGGTAAGTGATACCACAATCCAGGCCAGTTATGCATGTGCTGTGTGCAGCCTACCTGTAACACATTGGACACATGGTCAAGTTAGATGGCAGTGATAGGCCCTGGTCTCTGGGATGTATGTCTGCCTGTTATGTGTCTGTTAATGTGTATATGAAGATATGTCACACTATGTATTATCCATATACACTCATTACATCCCCCATTAGCATACTCTACATGTCTGGGGATGTTCTGCATGTAACATGTAACCTGGGACACACCTCACCGTAAACGCTGTGTGGTGTGTGCAATGCAAGTCACACACTTCAGTATCACTACAGTGTTGCCAAGTAACAGTGCGCATGTATGTGGATGGGTCTACATCAGGTTGCAGGGTATAAACACCCCAGTGAGTCAAATGTCCATGTGGCGCAGGCGCTTACCGTTTTAATGACCTGTGACATGTGTTCAACTGTACCCCAGATATGTCACAGCCATGGTGTCACCACAGTGCCATACCCCATTGTGGAATGTGAATGACTGCAGACCATCCTCGTGCTGACACATGTACACCTACAACACAAATGGATAACATTATAGGGACCACAATCAACCAGTGTTACTAACAGCTATAATGCATTATTGCTGGATGGCTACACTACCTGACATATATGCATTACACTTCACTCCTTACAAAATGTTGCACTGCAGTACTGTGGTACACTGTAGTACAGTCACCATGTGTATCAGAACCATATTAGCCTGTCCCTGCATTGATGGTATGGATGACAGGGGTGTGGCACAGGTATCATCATATGCACAGGGCATCCTTGTGCTGACACATGTACACCTACAGCATAAAAGAATAACAATAAAGAGATCACAATCAACCAGTGTTAATAACAGCTATAAAGCATCATTGCTGGATGACTACACTACCTGCCATATATGCATTACACTTCACTCCTTACAACATGTTACACTGCAGTACTGTGGTACACTGTAGTACAGTCACTGTGTGCATCAGAACCATATTAGCCTGTCCCTGCATTGATGGTATGGATGACAGGGATGTGGAACAGGTATCATCATATGCACAGGGTGTGATATTAGTGTGCCAGAGGCCGAGAGTGGGCCATACATTTTACACTATGTGTGTGGGTGAGGGGTGTACTACAGTGAGCTGGGCATGGTGCTGTGGTGTGTGTAGGTATGGGATTGCCTTAGGTGTGTTTGTATAGTGTGTGCGTTTGCATGCACACAGTTCTGCCATGTGGCTACTCTACACTGGTGTTTATGGACAGCTGCAGACCATACCTGGCAGGGTGTGCAGTTCACTGCCTCCAGCTATGGACATATGGACTGTGCCTGCCAGGGGTTCCATGGGCATGTCCAGGTGCAGGCCTCAATGTGCTACTCTTACTTGCTGATGACAAATATCCGCTGGTACCAGGTCCCTCCCAGGACTGGCCAGGACCACGTGCATGTGGCCTGCTGTGGTGTGATGTAGACAACACCCCCCTGCACTGCCGGGCTGGTACTGCCACTACGGGAGCCCCTTGGTGTCCTAGCACATCCACATTGACTGCCAGCTGTTGGTGTTTCTGGCCTACATCCACACAGCTGTCACCGCACCCCACCACACATTCAAGCACGGACACACCACGGCCGATGAGGGCCATCATTTCACCATGCCATCTGTCCATGAGCTTGGTATAAGCACGGATGGCACCAGACAGTTCACGGATGTTGTCACTTAAAGATGTGAGAGCAGCCCTCTGCAGCCACATGTCCTGTCTGGTGTAATGTTCCATATGTGCCTGCACCACCATGACAGCCTGAAACATGCGCCTGCTGGTACCAGCTATGTCTCCTCTGTCAGGGGCATGATGTCCAGCAGCCCTACCACGAACACCCTGGGACATCTGCCTATGTGGTGCCCTACCGGACATCCAGCTATGCCTGCTGTGACCAGACACAGTAGGCATGGTTACCACACTTTCCTGTGTACTGCCACAAAATGCCAGTTGTCCCTCCACTATGGCCACTGGTAATGGGGTATGTACAGGCACTGAAACTGTGTGCAGGGTTGGGGTGGCTAAAAGGGGGATGTCAAATGATGGCGCAGTGTCGGCCCCTGACAACCCCACCTGTGCCTCCACAGTACTATCAACATCTTCAGTGTCTGAATGGACACCAACATCAGATTGCATGCAGGAGGGACCCTGACCCACCTCACCATCTGTGGGGGAAAACAATAAACACACTTTAAAACCTGTACAGCATTGCCTAACAGTACACACGCGCACACACACACACACACACACACACACACACACACACACACACACACACACACACACACCCGTAATACCTACTTTTCCATGACTTTACAGTCTCATGTATATGTCCATGTGTACTCCATCCTGCATCACACTTGTTAACATACACACATTGATACCACTCATTAACATATCAGTCCTCTAAACACCTAAACAAGTGATCACAACACAAGACCTGTTACTACATTACCTGTCTGACCTGTGTGTAGTGGTTTTAGATGGCCTCACTGCTGTCATTCGGTGTTCACCTTGTGTATGTCCAGACATAATGAGCATGGCCCCTATATGTGTGGGCTACTATGTTCTATCCATAATATCATACACTGGTATGTCATGTGTATGTAATGCTCAGTACATGCCAGATATGCTGCTCAATCAGCCTATCATGTGATAACTGTAATATTTGGATACACTCCCTGGTGTTGACTAGTACTTCTCCAATGCATCTGTAGTGCTGCATACGTGGGTTGTAGGTGGCCTCTCTGTTGAATGTGATATTAAGGGTGTACCTAGTGTCTACCTACCCTCTCAATGCCTGTTTCATGCTACAGACCATATTATACTATCAGCTGCCCTGTGATTACACACATGACAAGTATTCCTGGTGTGCAATGTGGCAGTCCATGTACATGCACTGCATGATCCCAGAGGGAGGTACTGCTGTATGAACACCACACAATCACACATGTGCATACATGGCCAGCCACACAAACACACACACATGACACAAGCATCCTTCATGCATTAACCTCCCTCCACTTCACCAGGGTGACCCTACAGACAAACTAACTACCCACCAGGATGCACACACACACACACACACACACACACACACACACACACACACACACACACACATACAGGTGAGGTTGCACAATGATAGTACACACAGTCATCCTATTACCCCTCTGGCAACATGCATAACGTATGGTACCCAACAGTATGCAGTGCAGCTATATTCTATCCATGCTAGCAACAGTATACATGTGTGTGATGCATGTGCTGTGTCACTAGGTGAAGCCCCTTCCCCTGGATACCACTGCACCTATGAACACGGTATTGCTGTGCACCTGTTCTGCACCCTTCCATGTACTGTGCACCACACCTCACAGGTGTACAGCCCATTGCTGAATGTGTACTACTGTATCAGTTATGTCAGCTTTAATGCTCACAGCCCCTATGTTTTCCAGCAACACATACCTGGGATGACATATGGACAGATTTGTGAATGCCTGATGTCTGATTCACAGCTCTCAACATCAGCGGACCATGTATGACCAATCCAATACTCTTAACATTGACAACTATCAGAGCATAAATAAGTGTCACATTCCAACTGGTTAAATAACTAATTTAATAATGTTGCACAATAAAAACAGGTTGAGCGCTTTCATTTACTACCCGTAGATTTCATCAGAACATTCATCTTATGTGTCAATTACATTTATACTTGTAAATTCCCGCCCTTTGTAAAACAATTAAATAACTACTGTGAACAGTAAGTGATTTAAAAAAACATACACATTTAAAGTATGTACACAAATTTAAAATATAATTCGTAAACTATCTAAAATACAGTGGGAAACTATCAAATACATATAATCTTCCTTTGACAACTGTTTCTCCTATTGTTAATGTGATCTAAAAACTAATATAATACACTTACAAGGTGAATGAAAGAAAAAAACATGTTGAACTATTACTCTTTATCAGAATTAATCCATATGATAGTACTAGTATATTACTACCAATGAGGTCACCCCTATATTTTCTACTTAAACTTCTCCTATGAACGTGTGTTGTTACACATTTCTAATAAGTGATAACTAACTAATTCTTATATATTATGATGTTCTGCAGTTGTATCTACCAACTGTATGTGTGTGTGTAAAAATTGGTACTATAGTTAAGTAATAAAATAAACTATATCTTAATGAGAGGTTTTGTGGGTATGTATTCATTTAATCCTGGGAGATTGGCCGCATTCAACCGTATTTGCTATCTGATTTCTTTCTCCCCTAATATGGCTTTGATATTACCCCCTCTCGGATTATTCTTGACTACTTCAAGTATTGCAAATTTGAAGGACTCACATCCAATACTATTCTCCAAATGTCTATATAATGCATTGTTTTTGTCCTTTCTTTTAATGCAATAAAGATGATCATATATCCGGTTTTTGAATCTCCTGTCAGTTTTCCCAACATAATAACTAGAACATGTTGTGCATTTTCCCAAATATACAACATGTTGAGTCTGACAGTTCCCTCTCTTAAATCTGATCTTACTCCTAATTCCATTCTCCAAATATAAATATTTTTCTTCCATAATAGCACGACATTGGTTACAGTGCCCACATTTAGTAGTACCTTCCAATGTCTCAGTTGTGGTAGCTCTCATATTAGAAGTTCTGGATTCTATCTGCGATATCACAGAGCATATATATTTGAGTTCAGTCCATTTGTGGGTCAAATCAAGAATATCATATATCAAAATTGGAATATTTTAACTAGTGACAAAGGCATGTACAGCAGACTTGGAGACAGACCCACATTTGTGTATAAGACAGGGGCCAACATCAAAAGGATGATAGAGTCCAGAACTTCCAATATGAGAGATACCACAACTGAGACATCGGAAGGTACTACTAAATGTGGGCACTGTAACCAATGTCATGCTATTATGGAAGAAAAATATTTATATTTGGAGAATGGAATTAGGAGGAAGATCAGATTTAAGAGCAGGAACTGTCAGACTCAACATGTTGTATATTTGGGAAAATGTACAACATGTTCTAGTTATTATGTTGGGAAAACTGACAGGAGATTCAAAAACTAGATATATGATCATCTTTATAGCATTAAAAGAAAGGAAAAGTACAACACATTATATAGATTTTGGAGAATGGTATTGGATGTGAGTCCTTCAAATTTGCAATACTTGAAGTAGTCAAGAATAATCCGAGAGGGGGTAATATCAAAGCCATATTAGGGGAGAAAGAAATCAGATGGCAAATACGGTTGAATGCGGCCAATCTCCCAGGATTAAATGAATACATACCCACAAAACCTCTCATTAAGATATAGTTTATTTTATTACTTAACTATAGTACCAATTTTTACACACACACATACAGTTGGTAGATACAACTGCAGAACATCATAATATATAATAATTAGTTAGTTATCACTTATTAGAAATGTGTAACAACACAGGTTCATAGTTAAGAGAAGTTTAAGTAGAAAATATAGGGGTGACCTCATTGGTAGTAATATACTAGTACTATCATATGGATTAATTCTAGTAAAGAGTAATAGTTCAGCATGTTTTTTTTTCATTCATTCACCTTGTAAGTGTATTATATTAGTTTTTAATTCATATTAACAATAGGAGAAACAGTAGTCAAAGGAAGATTATATGTATTTGATAGTTTCCCACTGTATTTTAGATTGTTTACGAATTATATTTTAAATTTGTGTACATACTTTAAATGTGTATGTTCTTTTAAATCACTTACTGTTCACAGTAATTATTTAATTGTTTTACAAAGGGCAGGAATTTACAAGTATAAATGTGATTGACACATCAGATGAATGTTCTGATGAAATCTACGGGTAGTAGATGAAAGCGCTCAACCTGTTTTTATTGTGCAACACTATTAAATTAGTTATTTAACCAGTTGGAACGTGACACTTATTTATCTTCGAACCATTCTTTGTTTTATTTATTTGGAAATTGTTGGGGTTCTTTGATATGGACTTTGGAGGCAACTATCAGAGCATACCGTGGCTATGGGGAGTGTACACACCCTTATTGATATAGCACACCCATCCTTGATCTGCCATGGGACGACATCACCGCATATCTTAACAGTACATAAGCCCGATATGTGACATATGTCCTGTACTTTCACATGCAGTGTCTACGGAATGTGTTAGGTGTGCAGATGCTGACCGCGATGCATACACACCGTGTAGGTATATGTGTGCACACCCTTATCATGATGGTTTGTTGCACCTCTTGTTGTGTGTATTACAGCAGTCACTACTTCTGGCAGGGGTATACCAGTGTGGGCCATCTGCATTTGCCAATGTATGTTCAGTCTGCCCTACACATGTCCCCCTATTCTGCATGATTGCAAGGTCTACTCATGTGTACATCCCTTGTTGTTCACAAACTGCCGTTACTATTGCTGTGGGGGTAGGATTATGGCTGCCGCAGGTCCTGAACCTGACTATATGCAGATACAGCCATTCTTAGCATCCTTGGGATCCCTGCTGCAGTGCACTGGTGTGTCATACTGACACCCCTCCCCCTCCTTCAGCCTTTTTGCAGATGCATGACAAGTAAGCCCTACACACGTGTTGTCACTTTACAGTGTCCCATACACTGAACACCACAAGTTACAGCCTAGTCCCAACTGATAATGTGGACCGCTGTAATGCCTTATGCCATAGTGTATCTCTGCAGCAGTTGCCATTATCCTACAGGTATATACACTGGTGTTGCACTGCATATGGGTGTTCTTCCAAACATGTCCCTACTGTAGATCATGTCTCCCACCATTATGTTACTCCCTGTGGACACATTCCACAATGACAGGATGTTAGTTATCATGCAGGTGTCTGACATACCCTTCCAATACCCCATCATGTTCACTCTTGTGATGCCGTGCATTTCACAGCAACAATACGTGCACTTGTACAACATGCATTCTGGGTAGGTGTGTTAGATGTGTGCATGGAATATACCAATGCCATTAAATGCCTACATAAACCATACTCACCAGCTACAGGCTGCTGCCTTGGTGGTATCCTGAGGGACCTATAAAGATGGTGAGAGACGCAAAGTCAGTGGCCACAACTGTGGCAGTGCTACTGGGTGGGTATAGTATTACAGTACATCAACAGTACAGTTCCACAATACTACCACATATGGACATCTGTTTATCACTACTATGCAGCAGCAAAATATATCTGTGACCTGTCAGATATGCATAATCTACCTGTACTGATGCAAATGTATATGAAACAGTGGCCTACAGATGTGCCCTGTGGCCTTACCTGCACGCTCCTCGGCCGGTGTGTGGGTGGCACCCACCTCCACAAAGGTGTCTGGCAGTTGGTGGGTGGCTGGACAGGAGCTCTTCCGCATGTGTCAGGGGGATGGATGGCATGGCCCCCATGTGGTGAGGTGAATCCCCCCGACTGCAGCAGCATGCCTACGGGCATTGCAAAGCAGGTCAGAACAATGATGCCGGACCTGCTCATAACTGCGGTTGTGCAGTCCGACATCATTGACCCTGTGGACTAGGTCATTCCACAAGGCAGTCCACTCCTGCTGATCATGGGCAGCCCAGCCAAACAAGGTTGCATAGTGATGAATGAGTCCATCCAGCAGGATGTCATTTTCCGCTGCTGTGTAGGCTGGCAGCCTTCCATGAGACATCGTGCCTGAAAGACATAAAGATGGACACAGGTGTGAGCAAGTCATGCAGCAAGGTTACCGCAGTTCTTAATACACATCAATCCCCCCACCATATCAGCGACAACAAACCGAACACACAACTCAATATGTATGGCTACAGCATACCTACCAGTGGGGCAGAGATTGTACTGTACCACGTATTGTGCAGTGTGTTTGTAGCCTTGTTCCCCATGTGGACACTATCATTGCTGGCCTGTTGCAGACTATTCACCTGCATGCCATTGTCAGGGCCACAATGTTTCCATATATGCCTGTTGTATGCTTGCTATGTGTGTGCTGTACATCTGAAATACTGTGTTACTGCGGTTATCTATGCATGCTGTTGGACATGTTCTGGGATTGTGTAGACTATTACTACCAGCAAATGTTCTATAACAGTGACACAATAGCATGTGTATGCATTATTCACCAGCAGAACCACCTCTCCAAACTCATCTGCCCATGTTACCTGGCCACATCACATGTGTGTCCCATCCTGGGGCCTCCTCATGTACTGGTCCAGTAATACCATCAGGTGGAACCATCCCAGGGGATGTTGCCCCCCCCTCCCGGGAGCACACACAGACATGTTCCTGTCCCCTGAGGTCAGGTCCAGGGTCTGTTCCATAACAGGCTCCACAGACATGTGGGATGTGCTACAACACTCTGAGGCACACAGTACACATTCACAGGGCTGACATGCTCCTCCTGCTCAGCCTCCAGGCCAGGCACCTTCAGGATGTGGACTGCTGTTGTAAGTAGCAGTGGGTGGGAGGCTTGTTCCCATTGTGTCCATATTGGGGCCCATGTGGCATCCACATCACAGATCTCACACACCATCCAGGGTGTTTACCCACCACATGTGTCACATACCACCCCTGTAGGCTGTCCTCTATATCTACCAACCCTGACCACCTTCACAACTATACCTGCCATACTTCCCCATATTCCCATTCCATACTTCACAGACAAGGGCAATGTGGTCCCAACAAGTGGTTCACATGTGACATACCCATCCATGTTGCACACACTGATAGCTGTAGATATCTGTGTGTATTGCTATGTGTGCTGTTTCCTCACACATAGCATGCAGCACTGTAGTAGTAATATAGGGGACATGTATTTACATACATACATGTTTGTGTGTGTGTGTTTGTATATATGTAGACATGTGCATATAGGTATATATATATATATATATATGTGTAGATATATGTCATGTATACATGTGCTCATATATATGTCTACACATGGGTATCTGTATATTTGTGGACATACATATATTATATATATGTATATATCTACACATATGCATACCTAGATGTGGGATACATTCAGACATCAGGTCCACAATCTCACAACACCTTCCTGCGCAGCTGCACTGTTCTGCCTTGCTTCAACACAGACAGGTGCCACATATGAACACAGCCTGACATTAGGGGGGTATATGTAGGGCCAGATTGCAGGTAACCTTATTACACACCTATGGCATTCCTGCATGCTACAATACAGATTAACCTGAGTATCCTGCAAGGGGTGGGCTGTGGATCCCACGTGTGCAGCATAGCGGCATTACTTCCACCACCAGCTATTGGCCACATAATATACATACTTCCCATTACACAACGCACACTATGATGGCTTACATTTTATCAGTCAGTGCTGCTCTGCACAGTTGACGGGTATGGCTCACTACCAACAGGGATGGACTCTATTGTCCTTAGCAGTTGTTCAGCTGAACATCATTACAACAACAACACCTGCAGGCACATATAAATAATTTCACATCATCTATCCCATTATTATGGACCAAGTACTATGGTCAATTACATACATTTATATTTCACATACCTGTTATGGGAATGCAGACTCTTCTGGATGTTTTTTTTTTTTTTGTTCTGTGCCTTATATGCATACTCTCTCTCTCTCTCTCTCTCTCTCTCTCTCTCACTCTCAGTCTCTCTCCAGTAAATGGAATGAGCTGCTTTGCATAGATTGCAACATGGAATTTGTAGGTGATGCACATAATCAGGTGATGGCTTCTGCACAAATGAGTGTCCTCCACTTGCCACCTGCATGCAGCATGCTGTCTAGTACTTCCAATTACCACTGTCATGCCAACCAACTACTATAAATCCCTACATCATGTGGGCATGCTCCCTTTACCTTTCCTGTATGATGGACATCCTTCCTGTGTGTGGGGATCAGTGTTCCAGACATCAGGTAGCAATATCTCCTACAGGAGAACCTGCACACTCAAGCCAGCTACATATTTGTAGGAGGTTTCAGAACTACAGACAGAGTGTGAGTAGTGTTGTTGTATGCATGTATAGCACTGGTGTTACAGGTTTTGTGAGTACATACTAGTTTAACTTGGAATGCAGTCTGTCTGCATAGCTCTCAACTGTGGGCTTATCCTCTTGATGGCCAGAGGTGTGCCTATTATGTTTTGTCTGTCCACCACACAGGTCTTGTTTCAGATATATCACTGGCAGTGTGTGTGTTGAGTGCTATCAGTACATAACTACATCCATTTCTGTTTCTAACTTCATATTCTTGACTAAGGCTATGTTGCAGACTATCCTGTAGCACCAGCAACTTGCTTAGTGTATGACAACAGTTTTACACATATGGGCCTGTGTTCCAGCCTCTGTCCTCCACCTACATACCAGGCTTTGCACATATGATATGCTGTCAGGGGTTGTTATGTAGTGGGCTTTGAGTATGTCATGCTGCCATTCCTGGCATCAGTCCACTGCTGTTTTGTCCCCCTCACATACTATGAGGTTGGATCCATATATGTGTGGGCTTCACCTACACAATACATGTGTGCCCTTATGCACTCCAGAGGCCAGTGTATGCGACAGTGGTATATGGCCCTGTATTATTGAGTGTAGGTGGAATGCACCATAACTAACCTAGGCTGTTACAACATGTGGGGGCATCAGGGGTAAGCTGCCTTAAGGTATCTGGATGTACATTACCATACAATCCACCTTGGGTAAATGCAGGCCTACTGCCTCCTGCCATACAGACTGTTATGTTTGTCTGTGTGATTGTGATGGTGTCAGTTATGCCTTGTTATGTAACAGATACATCCCATTGTGTCAACTGAGGTCTTTACCCCCTAGGGAGTGTGTACAGAGTGTAGATAGAGGCTGCTGGACTATACATCTGCATTACTTACTGTTGATTGTTTGGTATCCTGTGGCCCAGTCTGCCTTTACTATTGTACTACTTGAAGGCCTCGGCCTGGAGAGCAACATATGTAAACCTTTCCAGACTACTGTATTAGTATAACTGTCTCACAGTTGCATTACTCTGTTTATATGGATGTCAGTGTCTAAACAGCTATATGAGATGACATATACAACTGTAATAAAACACAAATAAAGCTTTCCCATATATGCAAACCTGTGTGTGATGTTATATCCTTGACCTCTCTGTGGGTATATGTTGCAGACAATGATTGTCATTTGTATGGGTGGCTCATACAGTGTCCAGTTGGTAAGGTGGTAACTGTAGGCATAGTGGCAGCTCTGTATTGTGTGCACCTTCTACATATGTATCTTTCTATAAATATCTCTCTGTGTGTATGTGTAGTTACATATATATCTACATATATGTATATCTGTATCTGCATATATGTGTCTGTGTATATGTATCCTAGGGATGTTGATTGCTTCCACACTGTACATTCCCTATGGGAGCCAGACTGTACTGCATGATATGTTACTGATACCAGCCCGACATCATACAGGTGGGATGGAGTACTGATAATATCTTGTGCCCATGTAGTGTCAGGTCCTGGTTATGGGATCTGCAACAGTTGGTAGTGTATTGCAGGGCAGACGTGTTTGGCTGTTGGGAGGGATTACCTATTCATACAAGACGTATGTTGTTTGGGGCCTCTCAACACCATTAACGGTGCATGTGGACATATATGTTTTTATGTTCCCATTTTTATCTACAGATGTACAGATGTATATCTGTATATACATATATATATATATATATATATATATATATATATATATATATATATATATATCTGCTTATATATATATATATATATATATATATATATATATATATATATATATATATATATATATATATATATATATATATATATGTATATATATATATATATATATATATATATATATATTTTTAGCCGCGGTGGTGGTGCTGCAGTAGCGTTGTCACCTCACAGTAAGACGCTGTCCATTTCAATTCTCAGCTAGAGCGTCTTCTGCATGGAGACAGGCGTGAATGGGCATACCTTCGTTGAAGTTTGTGCATCAGGGCTGGTAACTTGGCACATAAAAATCAACTACCAATCATTAGCGGACCGGAGTTCCGCTGTGGCATCCCCTAACCTAGAAAAGCCAAAAGACACAAACATATATATATATATATATATATATATATATATATATATATAGATATATATATATATATATATATAGATATGTATATATTTAGATATTAATATATTTACACACACACACACACACACACACACACACACACACACACACACACACACACACATACATCTACATGTTTAAATACATTTACTATTCTGTTGAATGACTGTGCTGGATGACATGTTTGTGAAAACAGCAGGATTATGTATATCTGACATGGCTTAGTGGTAAATCACTTTGGCTATGGTGTGCAGGGTCCTGGGTTTGAGCCTTGTAAAGGCTGTTTATTTTGTTGCTGGGCAGAACAAGAGCCGTTGGATACAGAGGGATTAAGGCACTTTTAAGCAGTTGTAAGCGGGTTTGCGTGGGTTTACGCAGAGGTAACCACTGCTAACTTCCAGTTACAGTTTCTTATACTCAGCTTCTAAGTTGCTTAACCTGTGTAAACATTGCTTACCCACATGCAAACAGGCTAAAACCTACTTACTGCTGCTTAAAAGTGCTTACCCCCGCGCTAATTTCTTCAAAAGAAAAGAAAAAAGGGTTGATAGGAAAGTGGTGAAAAAGGGGCACAAAGAGGGAAAGACAGCGAAAATTGCTAGGGACACGCAGGAGGGTGTAGGGAAGGTCCATAGCTGCCCATTTCTTCTACAGCAACACCTGTGCATATACACTGATTTTGGAGGTAGATTTGGACAATCAAACCCTTGTGAGCGGTGTGAGGACAACATTAATATGTTGTGATGCCAAGTAGGCCAGATTACATGTGTCCAGTGGACACGTGTGCAAAATGGATAGCTATGTATGAGGCGATATTATTATTGGGAACAGATTGCCCTTTTTTTTTTTCAGGTGAGAGTGGGATGTTGGGGAGGGATAGTAGGTATATTTGGGGAGGTAGGTTAGGTAGGTTAACAGACAAGACAAACAAGATGCATACAGGGGCAGTATATGACACATGTGGGGAGTAAACACCTTGATGGGGAGGGGTGTTGGGAAATCGGAAGCCCATGAGCCCCCTAGTGGAAACAGTGGGACTGAGATGCCCACCCATGGGCAGTCACCACTGCACCTTCACAGCCCCGAAGGTGGCTGTGCTGGGAGCTAAGTTGGAGAGCCAGGCTGACCCTCTAGTCACAACATGCAGCCCTTGAGCTGGTGTAGAAGATCTCCAAACTGCTGATCGAGCTCTCTATGCACCATGACCCAGACCTGGTGACAGGTGACAGCTTCCTGTCCATACCTGCTCCCGGGGCGGTGAGCCCCATCCCCTGTGGCAGTTCCACCCGAAGGTGGTGCAGGACCAATGGACGAGGAGGTCCCAGGTTGGACCCCAGATGTGCTGGTGCCCAGTGCCACGGCCAGCTGAGGTGGGACAGGTGGGTGTGCTGGGACCCATATTCCCATATGTGCTATGGTGTTTATGGTGTATCAATATATGTGGATTAGTAATAGTCAACACATTCCAGGGTTAGGTTCAACAGCATGCATAGATATTCCCATTAACCCAGACACCAGATACGGAACAGTTGTATGCCAAATGGAACACATGCATATATGGGACCACAGTGGTAATAACAACAGCATGCAGGTACATTGATGGCACCATGCCACCAATATTGGAGTATTTCAACATAGCACATGCATGGAAACAGATTTAGATAATTATCAACCAATAGGACAAGTGTCCCAACAGAACAGTGAAGTCATTACATACCAGTTGAGGTAGGTATTTAGTTTATTGTTGGAGATATGGTGGGGGGAGATGTCAGTTAAAGTACAGTTTTGTACCTACCATAAATGTATATGTTCCAGAGTTCACACTGCTGCAGTCATTACACTTGGGTTATCCTGCCATCAGGCGGTCCCGCAGTTGGCCAGAGTTCCAAAGTCTTGGTCCGGCGTCAGTTGCTGTCACTTCTTCCCTGATGTCAGTGCGCCAGGGGTATATAAGATGCATCCGACGCCATTTTCTTCAGTTTTTCTTGCCCCAGATGTCAGGTGCCCCCAAGTAGGTAGGCAATACATATTGCTAATAAAAAATATACATATGAAATAAAAACAATACCTTCAGTTACAAGCAAATACGCCACAAAGGTTGTATAGGGTAGAAAGGCATAGATAAGTCCAGCTAGTTCAGAGGGGATGGAGGGAGGGTAACCTGGACTGCAGCAGTGTGAACACTCGAACATCTACATTTATGGTTGATACAAAACTGTACTATGTTCATCGTGTTACACTGCTGCAGTCATTACACTTGGGTAGAATCCCAAAGCTAAGGTTGGGTGGCTGGTCTATAAAGAGTTAGGATTGGCTATGAGGCCCTGCAGAACTGCAGTGGCAAATCCTGCTCTGGATTTAGAGTAAAGAGGCAGGTGGTAATGCTTGGTAAAGGTGTGCACTGAACTCCAAGTTGCAGCCTACAAAATTTCCTTGGTAGGTACTCCTCTGAGAAAGGCTGTTGAAGTGGCTGTTGCCCTGGTGGAATGTGGCCTAATGTTATTTGGGACTGATTTTCCATGCTGTGTGTAGCAGTAATGAATACAGTGTCCTATCCATTTGGATATAGACTGCTTTGAGATAGCCTTGCCCTGTGATCCTGCAGCATATGCTACAAACAGTTGCTCAGTTTTCCTGAAAGCTTTTGTTTTCTCCAAGTAGAAGCGTAGCTGCCTGTGTATGTCCAAAGAATGCAGAAGTTTCTCCCCCTTTATTCTGGGGGTTTGGATAAAAAGTTGGCAAATGGATGGTTTGGTTAAGAGCCACACTAGATACCACCTTTGGCATAAAAATAGGGTTTGTCCTTAAAGAAACCCTGTCCTGATGAAAAATTATAAAAGGTTCCACTGCCATTAATGCCTGTAGCTCTGAGACTCTTCGTGCTGAAGTTACTGCCAGGAGCAGAGCTGTTTTCCATGATAAAAATTTTAGATCGGCTGTATTGGCTGGCTCAAAAGGTGGCAGGGTTAGTTTTCCAAAACGAAATTGAGGTCCCAAGTTGGTGTTGGTGCTCTCTGGGGCAGTCTTATGGTTTTAGCCCCTCTGAGGTACTGCTTTAGCAAGGGATGAGAGAATAAAGGAGGATCCGTGTTGTAATGTGCTGAAATGGCAGAGGCGTGGATCTTAATTGATGAGAAGGATAGGCCTCTGTCCAGCATCTCAGTTAAGTATTGTAAAATCTGAGGAATGTTTGGAACAAGAGGGTCAAGGCTTCCAGAATCTCTTCCATTTTTCTGAGTAAGCTTTCCTGGTGCTAGGCCTCCTGGCCTCCAAAATGACATCCATAACAGCTTTAGAGAGAGGTGTTGCCTGTTTGACTAGCGAATCTGCCATGCAGCCAGGTTTAGGGTTTTGAGCTGACCATGCAGGATCTGATTGTTGTGTTGAGTCAGAAGGTGTGGAATTTGAGGCAAAATCCACGGTGGGCCTTGAGCTAAGTTCCTTAAGGGTTTACTATTATAATTGCGAATGGTACTTGTTCAAATGCAGCATTAAACGAACTGTAACGTCGCATTCCAAAACACCAAATTCACGGAATAGCGACTCATAACTACGAACATGTCAAAATTGTCGAAATCGATATTATGCATAACACCCTATACACAACTTGCTTCCATAACACCTGTACATACCAATATACACTTTACTAAGTGGAACCAGCTATATTCCTCATGTGTAAACAATATACTACACAGCATCTGCATTCCCTAACAGATAAATGTACTTATGGTAGCACTATACAATCACAAATAAAATGAAATGCACGTAACGCACATGTAGAAATATAACACATACTATAGCTATGCCGTTCACAGTGCACCTCTCCATATTAATCTGTGGTACTTTACATCTAACGTTGACTGCATTGTACTCTCTTTGGCAAACGTAAAAGCCACAACATGCACAACATATGCTAACATCCACGCTTTTTAACACTGTATGGTTATCCACATCAATGAATGTGCGCCTACCTATTTTGTCGCATACTGAATGTCGAATACATTACTGTGAATTTACTATGCAAATCGTAGTTTTGTGGTTCGATATTTTGACATTCGAAATATCATGTAAGCTACATTTTCAATTCGGGTAAATGATATTCGAACAAGTACCATTCGCAATTATAATAGTAAACCTCCTTAAGATAGGGTACCAGTGCTGGCGTGGCCAGTCTGGAGCAATCAGGATCATCTGTGGTTTTTCTTGTCTGGCTTTTAGGAGTACCTTTGAAAGGAGAGGCAGTGGCGGGAAGGCATAAACTTTTAGGTTTTTCCAGCTGAACAAAAGAGCATCCCCTTTCCATGCTTGTTTGTGATAAGTCCTTGTGCAGAATTTTTGTAATTGGCAATTCAGTGGGGAGGCAAAAAAATCTATGTCTAGGCATCCTCATTTTTGCGTTACCATGCTGAAGATTTGTGGATTCAATTTCCATTCGTGAGGGTCCATGATATTTCTGCTTAGATCGTCTGCCAGAGTATTTTTCTTTCCTGGCAGGAATTGTGCTTGCAGGTGAACTTGATACATTAGAGCTGTGTTCCACAAGGTCATGGCTTGCCTGCATAGGGGATAAGAATGAGTGCCCCCTTGCTTGTTTATGTACCACATTAATGTGGTGTTGTCTGTCTTTAATAATAATTGTCCTGGGTGCAGAAGGTCCTTGAAAGCTGTTAGGGCATTTTGAACAGCCAACATCTCTTTTTGATTGATGTGAAGATGCATCTAGTCTGTGGTCCACTTGCCCTGAATGCATTTTCCTGCCATGTGTGCTCCCCAGGCGTAATCCGAAGCATCTGTTGTTAGAGTCTGCCTGGCTGTGGGTAGGGTAAAAGGCTGACCCTTGTTTAGGTGACATGCCTGTGCCCACCATCAAAACTCCTGTTGTAGGCAGGGAATCATTGGTATTACTGCTTTTAAACTGTGAGAGTGTTGAGTCCAAACACTTTTTAGGTACTATTGTAATTTCCTCATATGCAGTCTGGCATATGGTATTAGTAGTATACAGGATGCCATGAATCCCAGGGCCTGCAGAATTTTTCTTGCAAGGAGATGGGACTTTTTTGCAAGTAGTTGAAAATATTGAGTTAGTTGAACTTGTTTGTCTGACGTGAGGTAAGCCATCTGGGCCATTGTATTTAAGCTGGCACCCAGGAATATAATCTGTTGTGAGGGCACTAGTTTTGACTTCTTTTCATTTACTGTGTACCCTAGAGAAATTAGCAACCTTTTTACAAACACCAGATGCTGTAGAAGAATGTCCTTTGTCTCTGCTTGAATGAGGCAGTCGTCCAGGTATGGATATATTTGAATTCCTTTTTGTCTGCAAAATGCAATTACTGGTGCCAGGCACTTTGTGAAGACCCTGGGCGCAGTAGATAAGCCAAAGGGCAGTGCAGGGAATTGGTAGTGCATTGTACCAGCTTTGAATCTGAGGCATCTTCTGCAATTTTTTCTGATAGGGACATGCAGGTATGCCTCTTTGAGGTCCGGAGTAACAAGCCAAACGTTCTTGCCCAGCATGGGTAGAAGCTGCTGTAATGTCAACATTTTGAATTTCAGAATATCCAGGTAAGTATTTAAAATTGAAAGGTCTAGTATGGACCTCCAGGCCTTGTCCTTTCTGGGGACCAGGAAGAGTCTTGAGTAAAATCCTTGTCCTTGTTCCTGTTGTGGTACTTTTTGAATAGCTCTCATGTCCATGAGGGCTGAAATTTGTTTTTGTGCCTCTGCCCATTGATTTTGTGGCAGGTCTGGCATTCCTTTTAGCCTTGGTAAAGTATGAAAGTGGAACCTGTGACCTTGAGACACAATATTCAGAACCCATTTGTCTTGGGTGATTGTTTGCCAGTTTTGAGAAAAAAGTGCTAGTTTTCCCCCTAAGGGGGCTTCCAAAAGGGAAGTGCTTGGCGTACGAAGGGAAAAGTCATTGTGACTGTTTCCTGTAAGGTTGAGACTTGTCCTCACCTCCTTTTGGGGTTGAGGAGCCCCACTGTCATTGTCTGTTTGAGCCTTGGGGTTGAGATCTGCCTCATGGGCGTCTGTACTTGCCTCTCTGTGGCCTGTCTGACATTGGAAAGGACCAATTCTTTGTTGGCCAATTTCTGCTAAATTGAAGTGGCTGTACCTGTAAGAAATCCTTGACTGTTTGCATAGATTTAGCTTTATCCTCCATTTTCTCTAACACCTCTTCTGCCTTAACACCAAACACGGTATCATGCTGTAAAGGAGCGTCCAATAATTTTGCCTTAACATGATCAGGTAAACTCTGTTCTTTTAACCAAGCATGTCTTCGAATCACAGAACTTGTAACTGCGGCTCTACAAGAGGCCTCTAAAGAATCAAAACCACATTGCAGAGTATGTTTTTCCACCTGTTCAACAGCATGCAATAAATCCTGCATTTCTTTACAATCAGGAGCTTTTGAGCTTGCAAACATTTTCTGTTTTAACTGAGCCATTAAATATTGTTGGTACTTAAGCATGTGAAACTGGCAATTTAAAGCTCTTACTGCTAAAGTTGCAGAAGTGTATACTTTCTTCCCCCATCTATCCAAAGCTCTGGAATCTCTGTCAGAGGGTACTGGATTTTTTGCAATGGAAGCCTTAACCCCTTTTGGACCCTGGGAAATAGTTTCTGGATCAGCAGAAGGGTTTTTATAAAGAAATTTGTGAGAGTTAGGGACTCTATAATACCTATCTGGCTTGGCTGGTGCAGGGGGCAAAGAATCAGGAGATAAGCTGGATTCAGAGAACACATCATCCACAATATCTAGCACAGGCAGAATAGCCAGGGGCCTGTGCTGAGGCAATAAAAGGAAATCCCTGAGCCTTTTCTTGGATTCTGAGTAATCCTGACTTTCCCAATGGAAATGCTCCCTCATGGTATGTAAAGTTTCCCCAAAAGAATAATCCTCCGGAGGAGAGGCTGAAGGGATAGATTCTTCAGCATCAGAGTCCTCATAGGGGGGTAGAGAATATCCCTGGTCTGAAGAGGAATCAGAGGAAATGGAAACCTGATCAGAGGAATCATAGTCTGTATCCTGCCTAGGCCTTTTCTCAGGAGTGGGATGGGAACCCCTGATTAGAGTAATGAGGTCTTCGGCTATTTTAAGCATCTGTTTCTTAGGCATGGAGGACTGTCCAGGAGAATGCTGTACTTATTTCTTTGTCTTTAATGGTACTTTTGTCTTGGCTGTTGTTTTAATGGTAAATTGTGAAGGTCTGAAAACACCCTCAGAAGCCGATGCCTGCTCAGCGGCTCCGGACCCATCTGAGGGATTAGTTTCCATAGGCCCAATACCTTGAGTTTCCAGAGGCCTATTTGTCTCCACGTGGGAGTCGGAGGCAGCCTGTGGCTCTGAGGTAGCGGGTGTCAGGGGCTGCGAAAGTGCCTCACTGAGAACCGGTGAACTGGCAACTGGCCTAGAAGAGGTTTCGTCGTCGGTTTTGGACCTCGGATGCCTGTCTTTATCCTTGTCCTTGCGTTTTTTCGGTATTGCGGTCGTCAGTTGATCCGATGGCATAGTATAACTGAACCTTCGTCCAAAGTAGTGCAAAGCAAAATCAAAACATCTTTTTATAGTGCGTTTGTTAAATCTAGCACAAAACCGACAACTAGTGACGTCGTGATCAGAGCCTAGGCATGGAATACAGTAAGAGTGGAAGTCCTTATGAGGTATTTGCTTCCCACAAGAAATACAATTATTAACTTTTTCTGACATCAGTCTGAGGCAAGAAAAAAGTTTCCCCAATGGGGTACTTAGCTTTATTGAAGACTTCGGATCTGAAATTCGACTTCAAAAATCTCAGGAGTCGGCCGACCGGCACTTGCAAACTGCTTCTGCTTCGGGCACCACGTGGCAAGAAAGACTGAAGAAAATGGCGTCAGATGCATCTTATATACCCCTGGTGCACTGACGTCAGGGAAGAAGTGACAGCAACTGACGCCAGACCAAGACTTTTGGAAATCTGGCCGACTGCGGGACCGCCTGATGGCAGGATAACCCAAGTGTAATGACTGCAGCAGTGTAACACGATGGACATCAACTAGTATATTCCTGTAGTTCACATTACTTTCCTAGTCAGTGCTGTTATCTGTACCTTACAAGTATTACTACACTACCCTATTGCCTTAGTTTGGACAGTGATATGGCTGTCGTCATCTTTATGCATGAACTGGTTTTACCTGCAGTATACACCTCTTACCTGGTATACCTCTAGAGGAAATGTTTGTTAACACTAACTAACTGTTTCTATACATACTCCCAGATTCCAGGTTGATGTTGTGCACATATCTGTCCATTTCTTTCTGCACAGACTCTGGCCATGTCTTGACCACATGCAGGTGAACCGGGACATATATAGACTACTGCCCTCTTCAACCTTTAGTGACTTACCACACTCTTATACAGGTTTTCCTACACAGTTATATTATGTAGCACAGTGTGGTGACAATGATCAGTGATACCTTATTATTCAGAGCAACTGCAACACTCACAATTTCATACAATACCAGAGTAAACAGTACCAATACAGTATATCACACTTTTTATTTCTCGACACAGTGTTCGTATCCGATGTACCTGTGGGAGCAATGTTTGTTAGCACTAATTTTGCCACACAAAGTACCAGATTACACATTAGTATTATGCACATACATCTCACTCTGTTACTGTACACACTCTGGTCACAGCTTGACAACATGGGGGTGTAAATGGGACATACTTACTCTCATAAGGTTTTGGAGAGTTGCTAGTGTGCCATCTTTGTTCTCATAGATGTGTGTCAATCAGTTGTATTTCCTGTTTGCTGCCTATATATCTGTGATCATCCCACTGATTTCCCAGGAGGACAGATTGACAGGCAACAGCTATGGGCCACTTTACTGGACATTCTGGACATATCTGTACAGTTGTGGGGTATGATTCTGTATGCAGACTACTACCGCTGCCAGGATTCGATCCATGGCTGTGTGTGCTGAAAATACAACAGTTCACGTCTCAACTGCATGTGCTATTTGGATTTTGTTGTCTGCCTTTTCACTGTTTTCTGTCTGTGTGTCTCTCAGTTGTACTAAATGACCTCTAGGGATTACACCAGTCATATACAGGCATTCCTAACATTCTATTTATGATGCACTATTACATGATTGGAAATCTACATTACCATATGATACAAGAGTATACATATGCAGTCCAGCAGTTAGACCTTTATTTTCAGACTATTATACTTTTATTTGCATACAAACTATATGAGACTCTTCCTGCCATATTCTCCAGTGTATGCAGTACTTGCCTTAAACAATACAGGTTTTATACTGGCAATTAATTTACTAACACTTTTAGATTTATTTCTTATGACAGTACATGCAAGAGTATTACTAACCTGCCTCACATCGCAACCACTCCAGGTGACAGCCATAGGCTTCCTGGTTCATGACCTGCTCACTTGCAGCTGTGAAGGACATAAGAGGAATATTTAGCCATACCTATCCATGATATACATGAGCTGGCAATTATTACACACATAGTGGAGTGATACTTACACACAGCTGGGACAGCCCCTGCTGTTCTAGACTCTTGGATCCATTGCTCCAAGAGGTCCCCCTTATGCCGCTTCAGGTCGACATAGTGATGCCTGACCTGCTCACCAGTTTGGGGGGGGTATGCCAGTTGCATTGGTGAAGTCACAGGCAAGACGGTCCAAGGCTTCCGCCTTATATTGGGAACCCTGGTACTGGCCCTGCAGCAGTCTCTGCTCCTGGTCTTTGACAAGGAGTCCTGCCATGACTCTGGACTCCTGGATGCCCCAGCGCTGCACCCGGAAGCGCACACCCATTCCCCTTTCTGCCATGGTGTCTGCAAGGGAAGCTACAACCAGTTATGAGATGTATTCCCACCTGTTGGGTTTAAGTAGGGCCGATTTCCTGCACTTTGCTGTGATTGGCCAATTTTGAAAAGGCTAAGCTATGAGCAAACCTGCTTACCTAAGGTTGGCATTGTTTAAAGGGGTATACCACTGGGCTCATTGAGTTAGCTGGCCTACACATTGCTTACACCTCCTAAGCTGGCTTATTCAATGCTTAGCATTGCTTACAATAGACTTTGCATTATATTTTCTTTTTGGCATTGATTTATTATTCATTACATCTTATATATATGTCTGGTATCCATGATTCATGTGTACATACACTATATGGGGTCCTTGTGTTTTACTGGGGACTTCAACACTCTATTACAATTACACCTCACATCTGGGCTTACTGCTGTACTCCAGTTCACATATTTATGTTATGTATTGGGTTATAGAACATATGAATATATACTGACTCCTTTTGCAGGTTCAGTTTGATTTTACTATAGTGAGGATTTGTTTGCTGATACCTCATTCTTCTGTACTGCTGTGATGGCTTGGTGGTTAACTACTGTGACTATAGTGCCCAGGATCTTGGGTTCAAGACCTGCAAGGCTGTTTATTTTGTTGCTGGGCAGAACAAGGGTCATTGGATACAGAGTGATTAAGGCACATTTTAGCAGTTGTAAGTGGGTTTGTGCAAGTTTGTGCAAGGGTAAGCAATGCTAAATATGCTTACAGAGAGTTAGCTTCAATAATGCTTAACCTGTATGCACATTGCTTACATCCATGCAAACGGGCTTAAACATGCTTACTAGTGCTTAGATATGCTTACTACTGCTTATTGGTGCTTACATTTGCTTACTAGTGCTTACTCCCGCTTACAACTGCACTGATTTAGACAGTAATATCTAATGGTTCTTGGGAAGGAAGGGGATTTGGAAGCTGTATGGGGTTATCATTCATTACACATTTTACCTTCCATTTGTATCCATGATTCCTGTGTACATATACTGTATGGGGCACATATGATTATCTGTGGACTTTGCAACATTATAACGCTGACATCTCACATCTGCATTTAATGCAGTACTCCATTTCACAAATATATGTTATTTAGTAGGTTATGCAACTAAAATATTGGTCATAACGTGATTTGACATGGAAAATGGAACGTGCTGCAGTGGGACTCGAACTGGGAATATCTGCTCGTAAAGTGAATGCTCTGCCCACTACACTATTGCTATACTGCTTCATTTGCATATATCTTCTTTATTATCCGCTTCAGCCATTTAAGCTGCATTAACCGTAGCTAAGTGAAGGGCAAACCCGTGCACCTGCGGTTAGTTTTAATTGGATTCATAAAAAAAATGGTAGGTTTATTTTCTTTGTATTTACTATTGCTGTTGTACATGTGGGGGGGATGTTGCTGGAGGTATGCGGCCACCTATGAGTGATCTCGCTCATTCTTTTGGCCTTTTTGCTGTTCTTCATTGCGGGGCCATGTGTATTCTAAGAGCTATGCTCTCAGACACACCCCCTGTACTCTTACATGCTCCGTGTAAGATTAGGAGCTCAGGCAGCATGCCTTCATTAATATGCATGGCACGCTGCTGTCCTGCTCCTAAACGGCTGCTTCCATGCAGGACTAAGCTAGTCCTGCACAGAAGATTAGTAAATCTGGGGGATTATCTTCTTTTGTTAATTATTTCGGTCTCCACTTATGTCACCTTTCTATTTTATGCTTTACTTATATATTTTTATTACATCCATTTCTTCTTTTTGTGTTTTAACAATATCTCCTTTTTCATTTCTTATTTCTCTTATTAATCTTCTATTTTCTTTTACAACTTTATTTAAATATGGTACCACTTTCTCTTTCTTTTCTTGCAAGAAATACATTTGTTTAAACAACATTTTTTTGATTTTATCTTGATTCATTTCATACATCATTTTTTATTTTTAAAAAAATCATTTTCTGTCATATAGTACCTCTTTAAATGCTTCATGAATAATTTCTTTATACTTTTGTTTCTTTTCTTTTCTTTTTAACCTTTGCCATTCTAAAAAAAATGTATTTATATTTTTCTTTAATAGTCAATTTTCTGTTCTTAAATTACACCTTTTATAAGTCCACTGTTTGTCATTCCATAAATGTAATGTTCTACTTTTTAGCATCTATGCAATTACTTTAACATCAGCCTCTTCTGTTATCCTTTTTTTAAGTAAGAATTAAACCCCCCACCAATATTATTTGCATATTGACACTCACATAATCAAATATCTTTTTTAAACATCAACTCTTCTTTTTTTTGTGTAACATATGCAAATACTGCAATAATTCTATAAACTTGCTTTTTCCATCTAATATCCAATACTGTTACTCTACCTAATATTACTAAAGTACAATCCAAAATTTCTGTTGAGTTTTCATTTAAAATTCCAATGCCTTAACAACTTTCTTTTCCTATATTCCTTTATTCCAAACAATACCTTCTTCACATAGTTCATTTACTTGCAATCTCTTTTCTTGTCAAAATCCTTGTGTCTTCTAATATTATAATATCCATATACACCATTTACATAATTCTAATACACCTAATCTTTTATTAATATTCTTTACACTGTTCATATTTATAGCTAAGATAAGCATTTTATAAACTTCCTCATATTTTACATACTTTGTCTTTATTTTTTCTCAAACCTATAGTCTTAAATTTTCATTCTCTTTCATTCTTTTTTCCAATAGAATTCTTTTAATCTTTAATCATCACCCAATTGTTTTCCTCTTTGCTTGAATTTACTATTATTTCCTCTTCTTCTTCTTCCCTTTTATACTTATCATCTTTTCCTAATCGCTTATTCTCTGCATTATATTTCTTCCTGCTGTTTCTCTTGTTGTACTTCTATTTTAAATTCTTGAGCAATTTCTTGTTCATGTTCTCCCCCCCCCTCTTTTCTTCTATATTTTCTTTACAATCCATCCATGAATGTCCTGTTTGTTCATATTTTACACATTTCAGTTCACATTTTTTGTTTCATGTTGTATTTTACCACAAACATAACAATTTTTCTTATAACAATTACTAATTAAATGATCATTTTTACAACAAAAGAAATAGGTTTTCAGTTGCCCCCAGTATTACACAAACCCCCTGTTTCTTTCCACATTTATCATACTTGGAATGTGTATTATGTTTTAATTTTTAATTTGTAATGCAACAGAACATTACCATCCCCCAGTCCATAAACCTATATTGCCATATATTTTTGTAATGCCCATAACATCTTTGCATACAGTCTGTAAATAGTTCTTCAATAAATCTTTTTCTACTACAGTATGAAACTGTGCATACATTTTCTTTTTTGCCTCTCTGTTCAGTGCTTGAATAACATGCAAGTTCCATGGACTATAATTTTTCTTTGCTTCATATTTTTCTAGAACTTTTTCCATACACTGACCTGATTCAAATAAAATATCATAAAAATAGTTTCTATTAATATGAATAAATACTCTTACTTCTCTGGTAGAAATACACAAGGGTGCAATAATATTATCCCAGATTTAATGCCTATTGAGTGAGTTCTTTTTTATCCTAGTGCTTATTCTTACAAGATACTTCTTTCTTCTCACATTCATTTTCTTTTTTTCCATCTTTTCTCCTTCTCTCGTGGTTTGTGCATACAACTACTTTGCCTCTTTTCCTATTTCTTCCACTTCTTCCTGGATCCTGTCCATAATTTCTGCCCACAACACTGCTTTTCACTTTCTGGTTCATTCCGATTAATTAAATCCTTCAGCTGCACATCCTGCAACCCTCCTGATTGAAATGTTGTAGTAACACATCCCTGCTGTGATTCGCCATCTCCCTTGAACACTCTCTTCTGGAAGAGCACTTATCAATCCCGTGAAGGTTCGATAACCTTCCCTTCATTTTCCTCCTTCACTCCTCAAGTTCTCCCTTCTCATTACTTTTGAACCTCCACTTCTCTCCTTCGCATATTATTTCTTCTGATGACAGCATTTTTTATGAAGGCTCAACTGCCTTCACACCTAAACTCAAACCATCCAATTCTCACTCTATTTCACTCTCAACAACTTCGTCCATGCTGCAGATCCTTGCCATACTTCTTCCTGCTTCTCCAAGCCACCTCGTGCGCAGATTGGAAGTAGGAAGTATTTCATTGAAGAGTATCTCCACTCACAGAAGAATAGGGGAAGTTCACAGGTGTTCTGGCAAATTTCCCCTAGTCGGTATAAATACTACCTCAGGACTCACTTGAAAAGAGGCTGTTGACCTTAAGGGACTAACCCACTCAATAAAAAGCATAACTAAATAAATAATGTTTGCCACTATTCCTCAGTTATTTCATTATATCTTTGTAATCTGACTATTTTAATACATCAGAATCATTAAGTGGGTATGGTTATTATATCTCAATGGACCTGCCACTGTAAAGCGATCTTGGAGGTTTTTTTTTTTTTTTTTTTCCAGAATCCACTTCCAGCCACCTTTATAGAAGTCATACTAGACATAAGGGAATCACGTTTTTAACTTCCATGGACATAGAATAAGGGTAGTGTCAGTCATAGATGTCTTGTACAGCTTCTCAAAACTGTTTTCATTTTTACATTTTTGCTTAAGTTCCTGTAATGTGTGTTCTCAGAGCAGCTCTTACCTCTTTTACACTAGTTCTAAATGCTCAAGAAAATAAACAAGCTGAACTTTATGTTTTATGGTTTCCAATTTTTACAGTGTTGCCAGACCCTGTCCCATATTCTTCCTGAGGTGTCAAAACTATCATTGAAATCCAGGAGCAGTTAACTAAAAACTCTTGCTTTTATGTCAATGAACTTCTAATAGACGTTTAAACTACTTTGCTATGTATCTGTGTCTGCATTGAAATGTGTGTTTTATCCTAAAAGCTGCCAAAATGTGTTGTATTTGTTTAAAAAATATTTTGCATACAATACAGCACAAAATAAGTCTGACTTTCTGTTCAGGAATTTGGGTTAATGATGTTTTTTATTCAGGCAAAAGGATAACTTTGTGCATGACATTTTCCCACCTCTGTTATATTTGTAGCTACACCCTTGACTTGTTACACTGTAGCATACCAGCACTTCATCCAAACCATAATCCTTGAGCATGACAAATAAATATCATTTGTTGTGAACATTGTCAGGATTTGTAAGATTAGATTACCATTCACTTTTTTTTAGTAGGGAAATGGTCTTTCATTTTTAACGGTGGATTATGGGTGAGGTAACATATATCATGTATTTGATACTTTTTTAGTATGGTGTTTTGGTGTTTCTTGTTTCAACATGTTCTATGTGCCCCACCTGTTAGCTATTGTGCCCCTGTTGTGCCTGGCACAAAAAGGAACCTGGAGCTACCACTGCAAAGAGTAGATGAATTGTAACTTTAGCATTAGCTTCACAAACACTGTGCAATCTTCGTTAAGCACTATAAATGTCTATAAAATCAGAAAATATAATTAAAATAAAGAGGAGCAGCTGCTAGTTTTCTATTCCAGACAAAAAGCAGCACATGATAGAAGTGTAAGATGCCAGTTTGGTATAGGGTCCTAAAGCTATGCAATGGCCTTCTCGAGACATACAGCCATAAAATAAAGGCAACAGTTGGGTGACAGAAGTGATCACCAAAAACAGGAGAAGGGTCCTTGACATTAATAAACATGCTCATTTTCTAACTGGAGATATGTAGGAAGCTGAAATGACAAAATTATTCTTCTACAAATATCTGTACAAGTTGATATGAGACCATACCGGGTATATTTATCTGGTACTCTGTATATATGCATTGGAATGAAACAATATGTTCCGAGTCTGGAAGTGTATAGTTTGATACCTAAAATGTAGGACCATTTGATAAGATGAAAATTCAATGAATAAACATTCTAAAAGAAAATCAATTGAGGAAGTACAAAACTATATAGTACTGTCATTGGATATAAAACAAAACAAGACTGGCTGGGCCTAACATTTATTTTTTGTCTTTAGGTTTTACATTTCTAAATGGTCATTTTGAATTCCAAGAAATATGTCAATATATAATGCGACTGCACATCTGTGTATCAGGTTATTCAACATGAAATATTTCTAGTATTGCTAATGTCCAGTTTTAAACAGTATATTCATCAATCTGTATACATTTTGTTAGATAAAATGTCTGAATCAAATGATTTTACTTTCAAAAGGAACTAGGCATTCAATAAAACTGTATGACATCTACAGTAAGAAGGATACAGTGAAGATTCTTAGTGATTGCATGACTTTCCTGTTCCTTATGAACCATCTTGGTAAATATCTATTGTCACAGTGTCTACACCTTATTTACTAGATCAGTAGCTTAGCTATCATCACCATCTTGAGCTGTACCTTTGAAACAGCACATGTTCTGTTAGTTAAGACATCCAGTCATTTTCAAGGAAGAGGTGTGCACTCCTGTGTTTTTACACACTTTACATTGTATTACAGTGCTGGCTTATTAAATAAAAGTTCAGCTTTTGCACACAGCGCCAACACAACTCTACACAATTCCTTTCCAGGATTACCTTGAAAATGCAGTCCTCAACAGAGCAAAACTTGTGTGGACAATAAATAAGAGTACAAATTTCCCTGTTATGCTGAGAACTGTGCTAGCGTTCGTTTGCAAAGGTGTTACATTCTGATTTAACCAGTTCATCCATTCATTTTGATGATTCATAATTTTCTTTCCGTAGCTCTAGGAGCATTTCCTGGGAGTTTTGAAATGTCCAGGTTTCGTCTGTTTCTAAATCCATCTCACCATTTCTGTGCATCTGAAGCCCTTCTATCATGCTGTCTTCTGATTCCTCTTCTTCTGAATCCGAGTCATCATTATAAAAACTAATGGTAGCCTGAACAGGAAAACTGGCTAGAGCTTTCTTGCCAATGTCCTGCAAATATTCGTGTAACCTTGACTTTGGAACACAAAGCCTAAACAGATAATAACAAAAGAAATAAAAGTGAGTGAAACGGCATTTAGATAATTCTCTTTAATTTTGCTTATAAGACTATAATCTGTACATGCAATGAAACATTAGCACACACATAAGCAACAAATACAGTTCTTATCATTACATGTTCAAGAGCATTTTATTCAGTAGGTAATAATATGAGGGAAATATTTAAGACACAGACAGCAAATTTCCAAGCTTTTCACATCAACTGCACTCCTTTAAGTCAGCACACATATTAAGTCATGTGCATTTACTGTAATGTATGGTGGTGGTGCTGCGGTAGCATTGTCGCCTCATAGCAAGACGTTGTCCCGTTCGATTCTCAGCTAGAGCGTCTTCTGTGTGGAGGCATATGTGAATGGGCGTGCCTTCGTTGAAGGTTGTGCGTCAGGGCTGGTAACCCGGTATGGAAAATCCACTACCAATCACAATCATTAGCGGACCGGAGTTTCGCTGTGGCAACCACTAACCGGGAAAAGCCGAAATACACAAACATATAATTTAATTCTATGTAACTAATCTGAACTACTCCATTATTGCTTGCATTTCTGTCTTTTTTCATTGTGAAATGTTTTGTATTTTACTTGGTCTGAGCCTAAATTTGGTCAGTATTGATCAGTGCACTATCCGTGTAAACAAAATAAATAAATAAATCAGTCAGTCAAAAGGCAAGACAGCAAAGCATGTACAATGGGAGGGATGCACTGAAGATTCTGAGTGAGCATATTGTTTTCTTGTTATCCTTCTTCCATAAGGAGAATATCATGTGTGAATGATCAATGGCAGACAAAATATACTGTCAATGAACTTACAGAGGACATGGTGAACCTTAACTCTAGAGTTGGACATCTCCTTTGCTTTAAAGGACTGGAAGAAGGCTGAGTAAACCTCCTGAATTACCTGCTCTGAGAATCTGCTGTTCCATTGCTACACTAGTACATTATACAACCAACCCTTTTTACATGAGAATCTCACACAGCAAGTAAAACATGTGACATGAATCCTGAGCAACTATATAGCAATTAGCAAAATAAAAAAAACACAAGCCAACACATATCTTATACAAGACAAATAAACCAAATCCAAGCATCAGGTGTTCCAGCATCAAAGAAGCCAGCTGCTCTATTTGCTGTTTCGAAGCTCACTCCAATAGCATCTTTGCATTTCTCTGTAAGTCGAATTCCACCCCAGTAATGTGCTGTGCTAACACTTTCATAGCCACCAGTCTCAACACATTCATGTCTACAGTTAGTGAACTAGTCATCTGAACCAAACAATCTAGGTCTGTGTCACTGTCCTTTGTTGAGATAGCCTTTTTGTGAACATCTCTGTTAAAGCACTTACAAGTATATTAAAACAGGCAGAAGAAGTTTTGCTTCCCAAATGAATCTGTTCAGTTTTAGAACTAGCTCATACTTCAACTTCATGTCACCACTTCCATTTTATCTTCCATGAGTTTAAAGCATCTGTATAGTTTTGCATTCTGCAAAGCAGAAAGGAATGTTTTTTCCAGATGCCAACCATCCTATCAGTGAAAAAGGGAATTTTAACTACTCAAAACACTGACTGAGTAAATTACTCAATGTCATATAAATATACCCAGCTATTTATAAACTAGTATCTTATCTACTTAACTCTATCAGGCTTACAGGTCTGTCATTTCTGGACCAGTCTTAGCTCTCCCCCTTATGGACTGGCATCGCCATGACGCCTCTCCAGTCCTCCAGAGAGATAGACTGAGGAGCTGTAACAAAAGAGTTACTGGTATACCTAGCAGCTTCTTCTGGATCCAGGGCTATTCTGTCAGGATCTTCTACTTTTCCTTCCCTTAATTCCTTTTCCTTTCTGCAGCCTCCCTTACTATTACATGGTCAGTCAGAGTTCTTATGTCTTATCCCTCCCCCCTCCCAAACTAGTACTCTTCACCCCTTCTGTTGTGAAAATGGATGCAAGGAATTAACTGCAAATGTCTGCCTTTTTCCCCATTATCACTGTAGTCTAGCTCATCTTTGATTGCTTCTGCAGTTTTCCTTAACCATTCTTCTACATCATGTGGACCTAACGAATCCTTTCTTGTCCTCTTTATTCCTTTTCATAGACTTTTCTTAAGATTTGCCTTGGCCATTATGACTACATTTGCAACCTTTTTTTAGTTTCCTCATGCTTCTGCTTGCAATCCTCTGCTCTCATCCTATCTTTAACTCATGAAATAACCCTTCTTTGAAATGGTCTGCCTCCTTAATGTTCTGCTGAATCAATTTGGCCTCTTTCTTCTCACTGTCATACTCTTCCTAGACCTTGTCTACAGCTTTGGTTATGTTTGTCACTATTTTTGGGTTGTTTGTCCCTTGTACCTTTCTCCAGCTATCACCTGGCTACCATTTCAGTCCATTGAATCCCTCCAACTTACGACTGTATATTTTTGGTAGCCCCCCCACTTTGGCTTTATCTGTTTCCTGTTGTCTCCCTTAATCACAGTAAACAAAACCATTATATGATCACTAATAGTCAAGAGGACTTTTATTTGTAGGTCTCCCCCCCCCTCATTTTTGTTCAGTACAATGTCCATATTTTATCCCTCACTGTAACATTTTCATCTAGATAAATGAATTCCTGTTGGTCAAGCTCCTCCACTGTTCTATTCTCCCTGCCAGTTCTGGATACTGAACACAACTGTCTGCTTCTTAGGAAATGAAATCTGCCACCATAACAAGTTTTGCTTTCCTGCTCCAAGATCTTATCCATTCGTTTACCCATTCATGAACCTCTCTTTCAATATCCACTGGCAGAGAAGTTCAGTCTAATGTAAGATGATAGGTTCATAGTAGGGACTAGGCTAGCTATCCTTATGGGCCATTTTCAGGCTTGCCATTTCCCTCAAAGGTGAGGGAAGGTGAGTTGTACCTTGTGTCTGTGAGGGAAAAAACTTAACCTTTATGCCAGCCACAACCAGCAGATTTCACCCATTGTTCCTCTACTCAAGTACTATATTGCTAGCATTTGAAGGTCTTTGAAGATCCTCTCACCCCTGATCTTTCCTCAGATCTTGACTCACAATTTACAATCAGCCTAAAGAATGGCTACTTCTCTCACAGTCGTGCTTTTTGTCTCCTACCTGAGCAAATGATATCTTTGGATCACTACATTCCAGCCCTTTTCACCATCACACAAGGTTTCTGTCATACCTAATAAGCCTGCATTTGCCTCTTGTGTTTCTGTCAGAAGCTCACCTATTTCCTTGCCTAAAGTCTTCCTTCAAGTCTTGTCTTCCTGTGTTGCTCCTTTTCTACTCTGTTCACCCTTTTACCAGTGCTTCACAATCCTCTTTACATGCATTCATTTGCCCTGCATTGTTTACCTTTACTGCCCACTAACACCAACTCTTCCTACTTCTCTTCCTTGCTTCCTTCCTCCTAGTCTTTAGTCCCATGCATCATGTAAACAGCTGCTTGTCCTCTCATTTTCTTCATCTGGCACATTTGCTGTCTCCTAGCCTGTTCTGCCTACCTCCTCTACCACACCACCTTCAGTGTTGAGGTGCTCCTCTCCAGCAGCACCTGCCTCTGTGCTTACTCCTCATGTCCAACTTCTATCTTCTAGTTCTATTCTTCTGCCAGTTTCTCGTTTTTGCCTCAACTGTCTTTTCACACTACACTACTCACGCCCTGTTAACTCACTGTATGTGACTGAATGACACAGGCTCTTCCCTCCACAGTCATTCTCATTAGTAGCCACATCACCCCAATCCTCCTGCAGCCTCTAAACCTACCTTCACTTCACAGAACACAGCACTGCCATATCACACTGAGACTGTCTCAGTAACTCCTGTCCATTTTTATTGTCTTTCTTTTTTGTTATTCGTTTTTGCTTCACTTTTGATTCTTTTAAGTTATTTCTGTTTCTAGTTATTTGAATATATGAAAACACTCTTTAGGGACTTGATTCCCATTAATTGATTCCTAATCTAGAATGGGATTCAGCTTGCTTAGAAGCTGACTGCCTACCTTTTAAGTATTTTCCTCTAGTGAAAGATTAATATTAAGTGATACCACATGCTTTCCTTCATACTGCTCAACTGTTCAGAATTGTGCAGACTGTCCAGATTTTTGCATCATACTTTTGGTCTGTTCCTCATAAAAAGTGTAATTTTCTAGCAAATCATTGAGGATTGGAGTTAATAAATAATGACATATATTTGAGTTTCAGACATTGTATCGTTCAGAAAATAAATGATACTGCAAAACCTATTGTTCTGTCAACCTTCTATGTTTATCAAAAGAATATTTAAAATCTACCCCTGATCTGGGGCCTTTGCCTTCACACCCCACCCCCCATTATTTGTTCAGAATTCTAGTACCAAGGGGTTTAGAGGTATGCTCCACAGTCAAGCCAATGAGATAAAGGAAATGATAAAGATAATCCTAACCATTTGTCAAAGCAATTCAAAACACAGCATTTTGCCTTTTTTATGTACACTTGCCAGTTTGGGGGGTGGGGGAATACTCTGTAAGCTAGAGTACAAGTGCAAGGAGGCCAGGAGTTTGACCCCTGATCTGTATGGTTAAAACTTCCAGTGTGAAGAAGTCTGGGAATACTTGGAAAGGTAGTAGAACTAGTGCCATCCCCGGTATGTTAACATGAATGGAAAGTTCTGACAATGCCCAGATACCTTGAAATGTCCACTCCATCTGAGAACAGACACATTTCTTGACTGTTAATGAAGGGGGTAGGTGGAAGGAGCTGCAGGGAAAAATTGTTGGCATTCATCTCTTATTAAATAATACATGCAGGCCTGAAAAATGTGGAATTGCTCCAGAGGATCTGCGGTCTAATACCATTGAACCTGAGTGGTCAACTTGAGAATATGAAGGATACAGGAAGAGAAGAGTCTTTATTCCTAGCAGTCTGAATTCTGTCCATTATAAGGGCTCCCAATTGAAATGTCACCACTCAAAAAGCCAAGAGATGACAAGTCAATTAAAAAGTCCAAAAACCTGGAGAAGAGGGAATGTCAAAAATTGCTCTTCTCCTTAAAACTTCTTTTTTCAGGAGGCAAGCCCCCTTGCACCCACAAACCTGAATTTATATATACCAACTCCAAGTCACCATACCTCTGAGAAAAGGGATTATTCCAAGAAATGGCATCTCAAACTTAGCATATGTAAGTCCATTTTTCGGCCATTCAGTCTCCATATTTTGGGACTCGCTCTAGCAGGTCCTAACATTTCAAATGGTTACCTATGGTGAGTCTTGCTCTACATGAGTTTGAGCCCAAACTGCATCCTATAAATGTGAGCACATGTGAAGGTAGTAGTTGTTACCTGGCCAGATTAAGCACAATTTTCCAAGAATGGGATAAGTTGTTCAGAGACTCTCGCTTTGATACTAGATGATGTACGGACAATGGACTAAGAAGCCAGTCACCCTGGAGGCTAGGCTGAGGCCAAATGGAAGTGTCCAAAAGTTCTAATGATTTGCTGTCATCAGAGTCCTACTAGACATTTGCATTCTCAATGTGGAAGGAGGCACCCTGGAGACCAAAAGCTCATATCTAGCTTTCCTTTAGCTAAACAAGGAAGGATTCACTGTACCAAGGCTGCACATACAGTTTTCAGGGGAGGAATGCGTTTAAATAGCTAAGATCCAAATCTGTCCTCAGATCATTTTTGTCTTGGCACTAAAAAGAACTTAGAGGAAAATCTACTCTTTCTGGCCTGGTGGGACTGCTTGGGTACCTGTTTTCTTTAAGAGGTTTAAGATTTTGCTTTGTTGCTTTCTTTTGATAGGGTAGGATAGTGAACATGAGTAAAGATGGGGAAAGTGGGATGGAAAGAAAGGGTACATTGTAACATCAGGCCCTCAGTGTCCTTACCCACCTGTCTGTGGTTACAGACTTCCAAGATGACAAGTGGTAGTACAAATAATTTCCAGTTGCCTCAGGACTGCACCAAAAATCTATGCATCAGGACCCATGAGCTGTCTGAAAATTACCATAATTGTTCAGATTTTTCAGAGTACTGTTTTTTTGCTGCTGTTTTCCGCATCTAATCTGCATTAGTTGGTAACTCCTCTGTATTTTGGAAAATGTGCATTAATGAGAATGAAATTAAACAACAGCTGTAAAAGTCTCTCCACTGCTTCCCCATGTCCTCCATGTGCCTTGACTTTCAGCTCAAATAACACTGGTCCCTGGAACAAGGCATCCATAAAGGTCTCTGGAATTCTCAGCAAAATTGGCAAATCAGAGTCATGTGTGCATGAAAACATCTATGGTAAATCCCTCAGCTCAGGTGAATTTCCTTTGGCATTTTAATAAAGGAGCCATCACAAGGGTACCCACAGTGGATACCATTGCCATTTGGGACAGTAATTTTCTTTGATAGTGCCATCAGACAACCTGCTTATGATATGGTACACTTCATCAGACACAGCTCTTTGAGATTATGCCATGTGTCACAAGTAATTTTACTCATTCAAACATAATGTGTAGGATACATATACATGCTCCTCTAAGTGGTCCATCACCCTGGACTACATATCTGGTGGGTGAACCATTGCACTCTTAGGTGTAGAAGCTTTCTTTAGAGCAGCTGTCAGTCTCACAGCATTTGGCTTAGGGGGTTCTTGGAAGGAGCAGGATATAGTTTGATTTTATGGACTTGCACTACCATATTCAATTTCTTCTAGGCAGCATTTAGCAACTATTAAAATATCGCCCAACAGTGGGAACACCTTGGAAGAGCCTGAATGAGCTTCATAAATGGACTCCAGCTAATTTTCTGGACTTTATGCAAATTAAGAGTAGTGAGTGAACATTGTTATTCTGATGCTGTTACTGATCAGATCTGAAAAGCTTCTGTAATATCGGCTGTGGGAAGGGCACAAGGTCAGTGGGCTATCTATCTCTCTGGCACATCATGTACAGAACCTTCCAAAATTTGTGGTCATCACATGGAGAAGCAGGGATGTTGGTGTCATCATCATCATCATCCAGATCAGCTGGGGTAAGTCTTCAGGTGAATCAAAGTGCTTCTTCCTGAATGTAGCTTCCTATGTATCTTTAGAAGAGGATAGTCGCAAGAAAGAGATGAAGACTTTCTTTTAAGTACTAAAATGGCCTAATGGAGTAGTGGAAGGGTTTTGGCCTGTCTGCACTTGATGACAGTCAATGGGCCCTGAGATTTAAAAACAGGCATATTTGCATCAGTAGAAAAATCTGACATTGGGGGGTACATGGTATGATCTAGGAGGAAATACAACAATGATAATTGTTGGCACCCAGATGACAGCAGCACTGACAAGTACTTCAGCTCTGAAGCAACATGGTTCAGATTCCCAGATATCAAGTCCACAGGCCACAATGTTGACATCAAACACCATAGGAACCGAAGTTGGTGCTAACGTCTCAAGTCCAAGAACTGATCTTGAGGTTGCCATCAAGGTCAAGAGTATCAACAGAGGCAACTTCCAAGATGGCTGCACATTGAGTAACAGCTTAACTCTAGCTTTCCTAGTGTGAAAACAGAAACTGAACAAAGAAGGCCAATAGACTTTTGTGTTTATGGGCAAATTTTAGTAACTACCAGGAAAAAAGAAACACAGAGCACCTGGGAAAAAAAAACAGCTACAAAAAAGTGAAGATGAAACACTAACTGGGGAAAGTTCTGCAGCTGTTCAGCAAAACAGAATGTAACCTAAAGACATGACTTCCAGTAACTTACAGGAAGGTATAAGACAACTGCACAGAGACTTGCTGAAAATAAACAAAACACTGATGAAGTATATCAACACAAACAACAAAAGGCTGGAAAAATGGACGAAGGGTTAAAAATATTCAGATGAAGTGATAAAGCTTCAAAAATCAGAGGCTGAAATGAAGAAAAAGCAGGCTGAATATGAGACTGCTTAGGAAGAAATGTTTCAAAAAAATAATAGAATTAGGGGACAGAGAACATAGGGAAAATCTGAGATTTCCAGCTATACTAGAGAAGCTGAAATGAGCAGACTGCATTAATTTTATGAAAGCATAAATAAGCAACTGGACTGGTATTCTACAGAAGGAGTTGTTAGCTGAAAGGACACATCATGTGTATGCTCCAAACTTGGCTATGAGAAAGCAACCTAGACCTTTAAGAGTAAAGAAGTAATCCTACCAGCAGAGCAAGTTGATTCTGACAAAACTGTGGCAGTAGAACAAAATACTAAAAGTGGGAGACAGCAGAGTGTTTGTGGAGAAAGATTATTCACTGTACACTATGCAGAAGAGGAGTAAATTCATTCCATTAGTCAAGGAATGTTGAGACGCAGGTATGACATTCAAACTCCTGTACCCAGCTGTTTTCAAGATATTCTTCCCTGGAGGGCCAAAATCATTTGTTTGATGAAGTACATGCTAAGGAGGAAATACAGAAGTTTGTCCAACAAAAAGTGAGCTGTGAAACAGAAGTAGATTCTGCTTTTTGTTCTTCTGTTAATAAAGACCAGAGGGAGACTGTACCTGTGAAATCTTTTCCACTGTTTCAACAGAAAATGTTGGAGAGAAGAAAGGAACTATGACAGCTGACTAGAAGAATCAAGAGTACATTGAAAATAAAACAGAAACAGAATTTGGGAGAAGGAGATAAACAGTACTGAAACCAGTAACTTAATGTGAGATTACAATGCAGTAGTTATGTTTGTGAAATATGACAGAACAAGAACATTTGGAAATATTGGACTTTTTCAGAATTTGTTGGGGCTTGTGGGAGACTCTAAAGTATATGACCTACTTCATGTCATTGATGTTTGGAAAAATGCCTTGGGGGGGGGAGGATAAAAGTTAACTGTAAGTAAAGAAAACATTTTTTCTTAATAGTACTAATTTTGTGGTGTATGGATTTCTTTGCATGGTATAAAATAAAATTTTCTCGGTTATTTTTAAGTGTAATGAGGATTGTAAATAGGTGCTGCTGTTCTTTTTTCCCTTTCTTTCTCCCTTCTCTCTTTCTTCTTGTCCGGTTTTAAGAAATGTAGGCACTGCAGTATAAAAATAGCCTGATTAAAATAGCATGACAAATGAAAAATGAATATACTTTTTCTCATTCTTGTATGGGGGAATGACTAGATTAAGGACCTTAGATTGATTTAGTAACAAGTTTCAAGAGAACACAAGTAAATGAAAAAGAATATTGAATATTATGAGGCTTTTTTTTAGCAAATGAATATATGCTTAGTAGCAATTCTGTATCTGGCTCTCGTGTCTCCATGGAAACACTATGATAACGAGAAATTGACTATCTGGCTCACAGGTCTCCATGGAGGCAATCTGATAATGATAAATTGGCTGTCTGGTTCTCATGTCTCCATGGAAAAAATCTGATAAAGAGAAATTGATTACAGGCTGGTGGAGAGTGATTGGCTAGGGGAAAAAAAGAAAAGAGAAACTGCCTGGGAGATTATGTTCTTTGAAAGTATTCAGGAGTTTTCTAGCTGGGAGAGCTATAATAATAATAAGGCAAAACCAGTTATCACTTAGTAGAAACACAGGCTCCACCATGCGTCTTAGCATTGATAACCTTTATTTTAGGTTAACTCAAATCTTTGAGTGTGGCTGTCAGTTTGGGACATTTGTTCCCTATTAGGAGAGTAAAACTTCAATATTTGAAGATGCATATAGTTTTGTGTGTTATTATTACATTACTAGGCTTTAATGGGGTATTGGGGGGGTTGTTTTTTTTGTTTGAGAGCTTTCAATAAAGCAAAAAGTTTTGTAATATATGACATATGCTCAAATAGATATAGGCATTTAACAAAAAAGGTGTTATACATAAAAGGTGGGAATAACAACTTTTTAATACAATGATGCATTCATTCTGTAATGTCTTTAAAATGTCAATGGTCTAACAGATAAATACAAAAAAGAAAGAATAGTGTACAATATTAAAAATGTAGAGAGCAGATAGCTATATTATATGAGACAAACCTGGAAAGAAGTAAATACGTGAATTTGATAAAGAAAGATTTTCAGGATGGTTATTCAGTGGAATGCCTGGGGCAAAGGAAAAGAGGAGTACTTATATTAATTGCAAAATGATCTCCAATAGTGATAGAAGAGGATAAAAAAGATAATAAGGGCAGATTTTTAGTGCTAAGGGGCTACTGGCAACGGAGGAGGACTACACTGTCATGTACTTATATTCCACCTAAAACTGCTATGATGGAGCTTAAGAAAATTCTGGGAGAAATAATCAGGTGTGGAATATGATTTGCAGCAGGGAAGATGTGTCTGGGGGCCCAGAAGGGAAAGTATAACAAAGGAGGGTAGATTTTTGAAGAAATTTATGAAAATATTTGGCATGTAACATGTGAATTCAGTAATAGGAGTTCTGAGTGAATTTACATATTATTCCCCAAGATATAAAAACTGGGCTAGACTAGACAGAATTTACATTTTCACAAGAACATTTGCATTTAATTGAAGGTCTTGATACACACCCGATAACTATTTCAGATCATGGGTCAATAATAACTAAAATAAAAACACAGTGTAATAAAATAAAAATGAGACACTGGCACTTTCCCACCTACCTGTTGAAAAGAGAGGAATTTAAGAAGTGGGTAGTAGAGATTATTCGGGAGCTATACAAGTGTATAGCAATTGCTTCTGAAAATATACCTAGCGGGTGAGATAAAATTAAGGTGGAGTTTAAAAATATGGTTGAAATAAAAGAAAGGGAGCTATGGTTAAGAAGTAACAAGAATTATTTAGAGGGACTGACAAATGTCAAAAAGTATTGCAGAATAGGGGAAGCTCACAGAACAGGAAGAATGACTGCAGAATACTAAGCAGAAAATAAGGGGATTACCTTGATAATATACATGCGTTTATAAAAATTGCTCCTAAGCAACTGTTTTAGATAATAAAACTAGAGCACAAAAACTTTTAGCACAATGACTTAGGCAACAGAAAGTAAAAAGAGGTGTCACCAAGCTTAGGGAGTGTACAACAAGGAAGGTAACAAAAGATCCTGTAGAGGTCTTAGAAATATTTCAGAAATTCTTTGAAAGTGTGTATAAAGCAGAGAAATATGGCAATCAAGAAAAGATACAAATGGAAATGTTTATTTAAGAATTAAATATGCCAAGGTTAGAGGTAGATGAGGTTCAATTACTAACAGGATAAGAGGAGATAAGATACAAATTGTGATGTATAACCAATGAGTAGATGGTATTCCTGTGAAAGTTTGGAAGGGAAAAACTGATAAGATCTGGAAGGTTTTGATTAATGGTATTTTAAGAGGAGGAAAAGTACCAGCATCCTTGAAGAAAGCAGTGGTAGCTGTAATACCTAAGACGGCAAAGATCCAGCTTCATACAGGCCCATTTCAGTACTAAACTGTGATTATAAAGTATTCATGTTTATAATTCCTAAAAGAATGTCAAAAGTAATGCCAAAATTGATAGATATGGATCAATGTAGTTTTGTGGAGGGGAGGCAAACATTTGACAACATTAACAGAACAGTGATGATCCAGAGCAAAGCAGAATGTAAGAAAATACTATTATTGTTGGTGGGTATTGATGCAGAGAAACCATTTTACAGAGTAAGCTGGGACTTTATGAGTAGGGTAATGGAAGCATTTGCATTTCCTGAAAAAAATTATAAGGTTGATTAGGAGGATTTTTGAGAGATCGTAGGAGAAAATTAAAATGGGTGGGGTCCTCTCTGATAATTTCTGCTTGAGCAGAGGAAACAAGCAGGGGTGTCCTCTTCCCCTTTGTTATTTGCATTATATTTAGAACCACTGGCAAAGAAAATAATAGACTCAGAAATTCAATGATATAACTGGAATGTTAGTCAAGAAACGCTGGCTCTACTTGAAGATGATGTTATATTATACCTGGAAAAAAGACTAAGAGACATTACAATGTTGTAGAATATTTTGAAACAGTCTCATATCTTTTCAGGATATAAAATTAATGAAGCTAAAACAAAGGCAATAGTGGTAAATTACATATCCACATTAAAATTGGTTCAGCAATACTTATGGGAACATGACAAAATGAAGTATTTAGGAGGATGGATTGAAAATGATTCTGGTGTGGCAGCTAAAGATCTGTGGGAAGAGACTAAACAAAAGACAATACAAAAACTGAGAAAATGAAAACTTTGTTATATGGATATGGATATGGATAGTAAGATACAAGTACTTAAAATGTTTTTAGTCCCATTAGTCTTATACACAGGTCAGGCATATTTTTATCAACCAGAGGAGAAGTTATGGATAGCAATTAAAAAAGAGTTGAAGGACTTTACCTGGGAGGGGAAAATGGCAAGAGTCAAGTAGGAGAAGCTGATTCTTCCAGTAGAACAGGGCAGATTGGGATTACCCAATTTGAAGGGGTATTTCAAAGCTACACAGTTAAGGCTCTTATACATATCACAAGTAGAAAACTATAATTCAAAGTGGAAAGGGATAATGATGAAACATGGGGAAGCTCAAGAAAAAGGAGAGACTGGTATTTTGGATGCAGGCCTTTAAGGAGAATAACAATAATCATGCAGAATATTATAGCTATAAAGTAGCCGAAAGTATCCTAAGAACTAAGCCAACATGGGAATGGAGAAAGGAGATTCTGCCGATAGGGATGACTGCAATTAGAGATATAGACAATAGGCAAGAGGAGGCTGGAATTTACTGGAGAAAACTGGCAAATGAACCAAGGTATTGGGAGTAAATAGCTAGAGAGGGAAAATGATAGAATGGGAAAACGCCAATAATTTATTTGGACTGCAGGTTAAAGATTGCCTTCACTATCAAGGATTGATATCAGAGTATAGGCAAAGAGAAAGAAATAGGGAGTCCTAAATGAAAGATCAGCACTGGTGGAGTTTTTAGTAAAATCTAGAACAGAATAATTAGTAGAGCATATAATATATTGCATGATAACTATAAGAATCAATCAGAGGAGATTAGAAAAGATTGGAAAGAAAGACTGGATAAGCAATTAACAAAGAAACAATGGGAGGGTATATTCATGTCTTCCAAATATCCAACAAAATCTAGAAGATTTTGGATTTTTGCTTGGAAGTGTATGCATAGATATTTGTATACCCCAAATAGACTCTGAAGAACTTTTCCTCAGGTATACAGCAAATGTTGGAGGTATGACGGGAAAGACAGAGGTAATTGAAAAGAGACATTCAGGAGCTCTCTGATCATGTAGCCCAGGCCGGTATGACCCTGACCTTGAGTAGCATCTTACCCTCACCAAGAATGATGGCACAGTATAAAGACAAAATGATCGATTTTAACAAGTGGCTAAAGTATTAGTGTCATTTAAAGGGGTGTCTGTCAGCCTGGGATAACATGCTCGACAAGCCAAGTTGCTTCGCTAGGGATGGAGTGCACCTGTCACCCCTGGGCTTTCGGATACTGGCAAAGGCTCTTGACACCCCCATAGTGCCTTTTTTAGGCAAGGCTCGAAGGACAAACCCACCTCCATAGATAACACAGGGAAAAAGAAACTAAGGGTAACGCTACTCAACGCCAGAAGTCTAAACCTCAAGATGCACGCACTCGAAGCTCTCCTCAGTATGGAGAATATCGACATCTGTGCAGTAACAGAAACCTGGTTCAAGGCTCCCGAGAGCACCCCAGCACTACCAGGCTATACCTCATACCATGCTTTTTGGTCCCAAAACTCAGACCGAACCACAAAAGGAGGGGGAGTATCCATATTCATCAAAGATACTCACATCTCCAGGTTAGTGGCACTGCATGAAGCAGCAGAGACCATCCATGTGCAACTAACAGTGGGCAAAACTGCCTTTCAGTTTATAGCCTGCTACAGACCACCTTCCCAAACTTAGGAACCTCACTCAGACTTCCTGAAAACACTGGAGAATATGAAGTCTCTCCAAACACCATTATACTGGGTGATTTCAACTACCCAAACATAGACTGGGAGCATTACTCAAGCCCCAATGCCCTAGCCCAAAGGTTCCTTGAATTTATAAACTCAAATGCTATGGAACAACTAGTCACCACTCCCACAAGAGGGGAAAATATACTGGACCTGATCATCACCAACATGGGGACTCTATACTCCACACCAGAAGTATACCCCTCATTGGTAAGATCGGACCATAAATTAATCTCACTGGACATCCACATCCCGACCCCAACCCCAGCCCAGAAAACCACAGTGAAAAATTTCTCAAAAGCTAACTTCACACTTCTCAAAACCGAGGTGACATCCTTCAAAACCCCCAGGCCAGCGGAAACTACGGCCCAAACTGCAGAAACCTTTATAAACACATTCTATGGACACCTTCAGGAATGCATGGATCATGCAATCCCAAATAAAACCAAGACCCAATCCTCCAAAGGCAGGCGTCCAATCTGGTGGACCCCAGCCACAAATAGGCTTTACAACAAAAGGAGGAAGCTACTACATGATAGAGCTAAATCCCTAAAAGGGAAGGCATCTCTGATCAGTACTAGCAAAAAACTACGGTCCCTCATAAAATCATCCAAGGCCAGCTTCGAGAGAAAAATTGCACAGGACACCAAAGATAATCACAAGGCCTTCCTTAGTTATGTTAGAAACCTGGGTGGCAACTCCCAGATATGTTCAGAGTTAATCCAAAATGACAAAAAATACACTGAACCCACAGACACAGCCAACATCCTGGCAGACAGGGTCAGTGCAAACTTCTCCCCCCCAAAAGAGCAAATATCTATCCCAGCAGAGAATCGCCTCCCTGACATCTCAAATGCTCAGTGAGAGCTGCCCTCTCCAAGGCAAAAAGCACAGCATCAATGGGACTGGACGGTGTCCCGGGCTGCATCCTACATGAGCTCCAAGAAGAGCTAAAACCCCATATAAAGTTACTGTTCAACCTCAGCCTTAGTACAGGATATGTACCCAAGGAATGGCATACAGCAACAGTGGTCCTACTCCACAAAGGCGGTGCCTCAACAGACCCTGGAAACAATTGCCCCATAAGTTTGACTAGCCTGGTCTGCAAGGCTATGGAGCGGATCATCATGGAGCTCATAAACAAAGACATTGGGGACCTGCAGACGCTGGATCCTACCCAGTTTGGCTTTGTTAAGGGCAGATCCTGCCTCCTTAACCTGGTTGACATCTTTGAAACAGTCACCAAGGCCATAGATGAAGGGAAGGTAGTCCACACAGCCTACCTGGACTTCGCAAAAGCCTTTGACACAATACCCCACTCGGGCATCATAAATAAGCTCTCCAGCTTAAATATCAACCCCTATGTCATAAGATGGGTTGCAAACTGGCTCAAGGATAGAACCCACATGGTAAGAATTGCGGGAGCCATGTCAGACTCTAAACCAGTTTCTAGTGGCGTCCCACAAGGCTCAGTCCTGGGACCTCTCTTGTTCGGTATATATTTCTCTGAGGTATAGGCTAACACGGGAGGACTATGGCTGACCAAGTTCGCAGACGACTGCAAACTGGGTGCCATAATCGACTCGCCAGCTGACACAGACATCCTCCAAAAGGGTCTCACAGAGACGGATAACTGGTGCCAGAACCATGGCCTAAAGCTAAATGACAAAAAGTTCATAGTCATCCCCTTTGGGAAAAACAAAGTGCCCACAAATTACCACATAGGTGGTAATCCATTAAGCATGGAAGAAGTAATTAGGGATTTGGGGACCCAAGTGGATAGCAATCTTTCCTTTGACAATCACGTCGCCAAAGTGGTTAGAAAGACCTTCTATATAGCCCACATTATCACGAAAGGGTTCACATCTAGATCAAGAGAGGTCATTGTGCCCCTCTACTCATCACTCATCAGGCCCATACTAGAATACAATGCCCCATTTGGGATGTATCTTACCCGACACCTGCAGCAACTGGAAAGACCCCAAAAGTACCTCACCAAGAGGATCAAGGGACTCAAACAGATGACCTATGCTGCCCGGTTAAAGAAACACCAGCTATACTCAGTTGCATACCGCCTACTCAGAGGCGACCTGTGCCTGACGTATAAAGCCATGTCAAACCCAGATTTAATGGACATGCTCCACCTCAGAAAATCCAAATCCCTTAGAGCTACGCACTCAAGGGACTTAAACCTCAGCACAGAAATTAATAGAACATGCTGGAGGAATAGATTTATAACCCAGAGGCTCCCATCACTCTGGAATAAAATCCCAGTCCATGTCAGACAGAGCCCCTCACTGCTTCTTTTCAAGAGAAATCTTGACAAGTGGATGGGAGATCATAGGTTTACCCCGGGGATCACTTCTGCGTCACTGCTAGACAGAGGCACAGTAAACTAACCTTAAAAGGGTATAGTAAACTCATTTAAAAGGGTGGCGAAAGCCAAACTCACTCTGGCTAGGCTTGGAAATGCCCTAGGGCAGATAGCCTAGTATCAACCTATGAACCTATGAACCTAAATGGGAACATATTTTCTGGGAGTGCAGTGAGTTGGCAGACTTTAAGGATTCCCTGCAGGCTGCACTGTCAGAGATGCTGGGTAAGCAGTTTGTTGTGATGAATGAGATGATTTTTCTGAGCTATGACTCAAAATCACAATTGCCAGACATGGTAAGGCCTCGATGTGTCTAATTATGGTGTCTGCCAAAAAAGTAATTACTAGAAAATGGAAATCCAGCTATACTTGAAGTACTGAATATAGTAACAGAGGTAAAATAACTGAAATTGAGATCTTTAGAAAAGGGTAGGAGCAAACTACATAGGAAAAAATGGGAATTGTGGGAACAATACATACAGGGGAGGAATGCAGTTTAAAAGAAGGCAGGACTTAAATGAGCTATGTAATGTTTGACTGAAAATGATTTGGTAGATTATAAGTGATGTGTAATGTTTGCAACTGGGAGTGTGTCAGTATGGTTTGTGATATAAAATGCCTGCAACTAGGATTGTGTCGGTGTGGTTTGTTTTCACTTATATAAATGTATGATGGCCTGTGTAGTAAGTGATGGTTTAATAAAGATGTGTCTTGTTTAAAAAAGACAGGAACTGAATAATTTATGTAATGTTGCTTAGGTTATGTGATATACAGCAGTATACGTGAAGCAAAATGTTTTGTTCATTTTGACTTGTTAATACAGTTAGATTACTTTTATATAAATGTAGATGTGCCTATGTCACACGTGATAATTGAATAAAGGTGTTTAAAAAAAGAGTATCAATGGCAGCAACATCAAGACCAGTTACAAAGCTGAAGGTGACAGCATCAGAAATTAGGCCATGAATACACAAATGCACAATGTCTCAGCAAGTGACACAGCACTGGAGGCTAGTGGTTTACACTGGTCAACACATTTATGAAATAAAATAAAACATCAGTTATGAAATAACATAAAACATCAGTAACATACCAGCTTATGCAAGTGTCTTAGCTGGGGGGGGGCAGTACCAAAACATAGGGACTGCCAAGAAAAGCCTCAGCATCCTGGCTTGGACAGTGTGGGCAGCAGAAGCTCCTTATCCCCTAGATCAAGTATGGAAGAAGAAGAAGTACCAGAAAACCACAAACCATCTGTTGAACTCAGAAGAAGGCCATCACAAATATGCCAGAAATGAAATTAACAACACTTGGGTTGGGACTTTAAGGATTTTAATAGAACTAATGACATGTCAAGTATTTGAAATCTTAAATTAATTTGTAACAGTGCATATTAGTTCATGTGTGCATATTTTCTTTGCAAGTGTATATATATTTTATCTCCTAATAAATTATTTTGTATATCGCTTCTCTTGTAAATAGTGTAGAATGCAAAGCTAACTTCACTTAACATTTTCCTGAATTACAAAGCTGTTTATATCCACTGTAACTTGTCTTGTATGAACTTATATTATACCAGCAGACTAGCTCACTTACCCAGTAAACAAACTGAAAAATAAATAAACAAATATATACAGATAAACTTTTGATGTCACTCTAAATGTTAGATAAAAAAATACATAGTGCACCAGATACATGTTTTTGTCACATGGGCAATTGTCTTAAGTTCCTGGGAGTGTGTTAATAACTTGTATACTGCATATCCTTTTGTGTCTCTTTGATTACATAACTTAATAAAATCAAGGTAAATATGGTTGTTTTTAGTTAGGTTCTAACATATCTCAATGTACAAAGCTTAAATAAATAATTTTAAAATGTGCAAACTATAACCTACGTGGGATATATGTATGGCTATATGCATCACTCCTATAACGTAAAAGAAATTATAATGAGCCCCATCACATGACTCTACTTATAACTTCCTTAATACTTATATGTAGAGTGGTATTACATACTTACATCATAAAATAATGTTTCTTTATATGGCAAGCAAAAGAAGATTTTGCTTTTGTAAACTCTAAACATGTGAATGATATCCAAATGGCTCTACAGTCCTCCTCCTCATTAAAACTGGAAATTATTTTTATGGGTTATGTTTGAATATGACACAAACATTTAAATCAACAAAAAATACAGAATTTTAAGAAAATATGACATATACACTGTCCCTTTGAAAGGTAAAATCAATGACACAAAGCAGTACAACTTACCTGACAGGATGTTGAAATCCTAGTGTTCCATTCGATCTCACCTTGCTTTGGTTACCACCTGAGCTGCACTATGAACAGAAAAGATCACATTAGTACATGAAGTACAATCGTTAAAGCATCCAACCCTGACACTACAGCTATCCCTAATCTCTGTATCCACAGTGTGCACTTATATTACATACCATTGCATTTTCCCTACTACCTTTCCTTGGGTTACCTCCAGAGGTACGGTGTTATGTAATGCAGTCATCTTCCTTCTTACTGTTGTTATTTTTATTATTATTATTATTATTATTATTATTATTATTATTATTATTAAATAACTGTGAAAAACTGCTACTGAAATGTAATTCATCAGTTCTCTTAATTAATCAGTAATCATGCTCAAAGAATAACACCATAACTCATACTAATACAAAGTGGGTGCATGTGCATATGTGTTTTTTGGGAGAAGTGGGAATTACAGAACTCATAAATGTTATTAAAATAGAAATGAAGTACACTAAACAGTACATTAAAAAATTATATGCAAGAAGGGGGATGCAGACACTAAGGTTTCTCATTTTCAGAATATAACAGAATTATGTCAAGTACCCATCTTTAACAGAAGTTACTTGCAAAATAATCAAAATATTAAGTGGGAAAATTAACATCCTATGTTATGTAGTGAACAGGTACATGTCCCATAGTTAAGCAGCTCATTGGAACAAATGTAGACTATACGGCCCAGCAGTTACATTAACCGGGAATCTGAAAGTCAGTACATATAAAAGTACATACTTCATTCAAATGTAAATAGTGTTTACATAAGGTATTGTAATCTCTTTTTCATTTCAAGCTGCTTAAATGCAAATTTCATATATTGTTTCCAAGAGTACAAAATCTGACCATCTTAAAAAACTTAAGTGTGCATACTGACATATAATAAGTGTTAACCATATGAAAAGATATGTATGTTGTATGTTTTGAAATAATACACAGAAATTATTAATTTTGTTTTACTTACATATTTACAGAAGTATGCATACCCCATGGATGGCTACCTCGAGGAAGGTTCAGTGAGGATGACTGCATAAAGCTAGTTTTAGGCAGGGGGGGGGGGTCTTTAAAGTTGAACAATTCTTGCTCCAAACTTCTGCCCTTGGGAAAACTAAACTGACACTGGAAAGGAATTAAATCACTAAAGACTCTATCATTTGTTAAATAATACACATGCTAATCAGTAACTTGCATGCCTTTAAATCTTCTAGCTGTGTAGGTTATAAATAATTGAAGTTCCCCATCAACTGATTAAGCCACCTTGATTGATATGTCAATAATTTTCTTCTTAGATTTCTCTACGATTTTAGTAATGACTGTCTGTGTATTCTGGTTCGTGTAACCCCTATTCTTAAAACAATCTTACAAATTACAGGCTTCCCAACTAAAGTCTTTCTTGTTGCTATAAGTTCTCTTAATTCTCAAAATCTGTGAATAGGGAATGTTCTGAATGATGTGGCATAAATCATGACTGCTAGCTGCCAAAAATGAATTCCTGCTAAAAAGTTTCCTATATAGGGTAGCCTAAATGGTTTGATCAATTAACTTGGGAATCGTTATATCCAAAAAGTTGGCCACAATTCAATCATATATCACCATATAGCTAATGTCATACTCACTGGAATAAAGAAAGATGGCAAGAACTTTTAAAACAGGAAAACTATCTCTCCATCGTAACCAGCAATCATCCAGAAGGTGTCTTCGCATTTCTATTTGGTCATTCGGCACAAAAAATTGTTGTGTGCGGTGTTATAAATCAATTTCTGCTCAGATTATCAGATTACTAAATTTTCATATATTCTTAGCCCGTAGCAGCACCCTTGTAACTGAATATAATGCCGGCCCTTAAAATAAAAAACACTTTTTGCAATGTCATTTCCAATAAATTTATGAAAAATAATTAAATCATCAGTCTCAGGCTCTCAGCCCATGGGCTAGATGCAGTCCATTGGTACTTGCAATCTGACCCATGGTCATGGAGTCTTTTCTCAACCCATCCAACATCTGCTACAAAAAGTCCATTAATTTTTTGATATGGACCACATTAATAAATGCATATCATTCTAGCTTGGATTACCTTTACCAGCTCCTCTCCCAGGCTTGATTGTGGAACAAGTGAGTAACTGGAAATGAGACAGAGAGAGACTTCCTGGAGCACAGACTGACAGCAGAAGTGCTTAGATTGGAAGAACTTTGGTTATTAGTCTGTTATGAGCTCCAGAAGGTAGCAGAATGAGAGAAAATGCCTAGCAACAATATATCATATTGTGGAGTGTTTCATATAACAAATGATTAGCGTACATCTATTAAAAAATCAAATTACTTGGTATATAAAATGCATGTTGGATCTCCTGGTGTGTGTGTTATGTGTGTGTGTGTGTGTGTGTGTGTGTGTGTGTGTGTGTGTGTGTGTGTGTGTGTGTGTGTGTGTGTGTGTGTGTGTGTGTATGTGTACGTGCATGTGCATGTGAATGACTCTAAGCTATAAATATGTGAATGTAACTGCTACGTGTGCAAATGAATGTGAATATGTGACTGCGACCACTACATCTGCTGTGTTTGCACGTGTGTGTGTGTGTGTGTGTGTGTGTGTGTGTGTGTGTGTGTGTGTGTGTGTAAGATCAAAATGCACTTTTTCTTATCATCAGTCTGGCCCTTAGTATGGTGAACTCATTCACATCCAACCTTTGAGACATTTGACTTTTAGACCACCACCTTCAACTGTTGGTAATATAATCCAGACTCCAAATAACAACATACTGCTGTAAATCCATGCGGATAGGGCAAGTTGATGTAAGGGGCCTGCATGTCCAAACTACACATGTAAATAGAGTTTTCAATGTAAATATCATCCATGACATTCAAAATTTATTTTTTGTCTTGCACGCAGAATGTGACATTTACAAAAACTGATTTTAAACAATTCCAAAAATTCAGACACGGGTCAGTGAGAGATTCCCTCCTAGAAACAATAAGCAGTCCAGTCACCGGAGTAACCAATTTATGAATTTCAGAAAGCATGTAAAAACCCTGATTCCTAGGATTAACTACTGTTATGTTCTTCCTTAGTTGCGCTGAAATGAACCCTCTAGAGGAAATAATTTTCAAAACATCATCTGTTTGTCACCTACTACTTGATAATCATCAGCCTCTCCCAACAAATTGGACCAATTATCACTCATCACCAGGGTCAAGGGATGGATGGGATGGGGCCATCATGTAGACAAGCATCAGTAGTGGTTCAAGTTTTTTTTTTTTTTTTTGCTTTTGGTCCAACAGTCCAATGCATGTGCCCCTGTAGTTCATGCTTGGGACATTCAGTGAGTATCAGAGCTACAGAGGTTCTCAATTTGCAAGGAGCTGACATCAGCAAGACCCACCCTACATCTGGGTTCACTCTAAACTAATTTTCAAATTCTTCACTTCAGTAATTTGCTTGCCCATTATAATTTTTCCCTCTTAAATACCTCTCATCTTAATAACACATTACAATATTTCTATCAAATATTTATAAGCATACTAAATTAATTTCCACTACCAATACACAAAAAGAAATTCAAAGTTATATATTGGCTCCCTCATGAGCCATACATATAAAACAGCTAATGATATTCAGGGACAAAACATGTAAAGTATGGAAACAAAAGATAACCATATACAGTATTCAATAATATCAAGCTGCTTGGAACTTAGGCAAAAAAAAAGAACAGTCCACAAAGGTAAATCATACTACTTTGTCAAGCTACAAACAATTCAAAGGAAGAATACTAAGGCATTCTGGTGCCCTACTAATAAACTAACAAAGTCAGACAAGCAAAGCTAACCTCTCCCAAATCCCACTGACACTTCTTATAACACAGCATGTTCTAAAAACTGACTCTTCTATATCATAGGATTGTACAGCCACCATTGAAACTGACAAAATGTAACATTTTTTTACCAGTACCAGTTAACCATATTAATACCTATTAAAGAAGCTAAAACGGCATCACTCCAGATAATATGCCTCCTGACTTCCTATGTATGAAAGTAATCCATCCTTACTGATAAGTCCATCAAAGAACACTATCTAATTCCAGCTGTCTAATTACAGAGTTATAGCCATTATCCCAGCACTTTCAAAAATTCTGGAAAAATGCATTTACATGCAACTCCTTGGCTATCTAACCAGGATTTAGTTACTCTCCCACACCCAGCATGGTTCCAGACTCAATCACAGCACTGAATCTGCACTATTCACTTTCCTAAGCCATATACAAAAGGAACAAAATAATGCACACTACAGGACAAATTCAGAAAGGTTACTGCATGGTGTACACCTTGCGAAAAGCATTTCTGATTCAGACACAGTCCTACCATGGTGCTGCAACACAAAGGCAAGCTGCACCACAGTGGGCTGTCTCCATGGCCATCGTCATTCAGACTTCTCTTCTCCTCAGCCACCCCTCCCAGATACCTGAAGCTGTTAACCTGTTCCACTATTTTCCCTTCTATCTCGGTTTTCACCTTCTTCTGATTTCCCCCATTTGCTAAGAGGGAAACTGTTTTGTTGGGACTCAGTTTCATCCCATGTGCCTTCAGTTTTGTATTCCAGTCCCCTATCATTTGTTGAGATACCTTTTCAGAGTTTGCCTGTAATACCACATCACCTTCATATAGCAGTTTTGTCGTTCTGTTCCCTCAGTCCAGTTTACTAATGTAGTAATGTGAAAAGTCATGGCCTCAGAGCTAAACCCCAATGAACACCCACTCCCACTGGGAGCTTAGTGAGCCCAAACACTGCCTGCACTTGTTTTCATTGGCTACTTGTACACTGTCTGAAATAATTCTACACTTGTTTGCAGGACTTTGAACCACCACAGCACTGCACAAATCAGCTTTCTTGGGGCCTTGTCATATACTTTTCCCATGTCTGAGAATGCCCATTTGGAGTCTTTCCTCATCCCTAGCTTCTTCTCCACTCTCTGCCTCACTGCAAACATTTGGGCTGGTTGTTCTGCATCCTGATGTAAATCCAAGCTACTGATCTGCCATCTTACTTTTTGCTACTCATTTACCAGTCACTCTCTCCAGCACTTTCATGCAGTGCACCAGGAGTTGGATACTTCTGTGTTCTTTACACTGGCATTAAACAGCATGTCCTAACAACCACTGCACAAACATTACTACAAACAGAATCCCTGTTATAGGCTTTTCTCATTTTATCTACTTTTGATACGGCCCAGATAAGCACACGTGAATACTTCTATAATAACTCTTGTGACAGTAGCAGCTGTTGTACCATACAAGTCTCACCACTGTCAACATAAAGATTTGTTTGTTAATTAGTACACTTAGCAGTTGAACATGCTTCTTTGCAATAATGGCCCGGGGGTGCTGCCAAGTTTAGTGATATGCTCAGAATTCCACAGAAAGAAAATGAAGACTGAGGGGGAATCAAACTCAGGACTGCATGCTAAAACTCTTTAGCAGCTCGTAATATTAATCTTCTGCCCTAATCTGCCAGACAGTTATAAAGAACATATGCTAAAAGTTCCTTTGAGTCATTCAGATGTGTGAGGCAATCACACATCAATCATATCTTAGTCTCAGTGGCACAACAGGTAGAACACTCGCCTTTGGCACTGGAAGACCAGAAAGATGCAGGTTTTATTCCCACTCCAGGTGACTGGACTGCCAGCACTGCAGCTCAGCATTAGGGGTTGCTGCACTCCTGAGTGTGTCTTCCCTTGGGTGAGATGTTAAACTGAGATCCCAACTGCTTGAGCTGATGGTAGCACAGGTGGATGTAAAAGATCCCATAGCACCTATTGAAAAGAATAGGGGAAGTTTTTCAATGCTCTGTCCAAATTTCCCCTGGCAGTAAAAATACTGCCTTGAGGCTCCCCTAAAAAGTAGCCACTAGCTTAGTGTGACTAAGCTTATCAACAAAGGGTAAATAAATCTGCAGTTTACATTTCCTTCTACTGTACATTGCCTATCAATCAGAGAGCCCCATAAAAAGAAACAAAAAGATTCAGACTCACTTTCCATGGGTGCTCTGCTCCAGACATCCTGGGAATTAGAATGCTTATATTCAAACTGTTGCATAACTTTAATCAGTTGACATTGCCTCTCTGAAAAAAGGGCATTTGCTCAAGGTCTGTTGTTAGAATAAACAAATCACTGGCCTAGTTTCTGAAGCAGGCTTTTTTCAAATTTATTCAAATGTTCAAGTCTAAGCAATTAAGAGAAAAAACAAAGAAACAACAATGTAAATAAGAACAAAAAACAACAATCTAAAGTCTACATCTGAAGTAAACACTGTTTAACAGCTGTCACCAAAAGCAGGAAGTTGGGATTTCAGGGAGATCTTCAAGCAGGTTAGTGTAAAACACTCTCTTAGCCACTGACATAGTAAATTCCAGAAGTTAAAAGCTTGCTAAGCAAATGACCAATCACCTCGAGAACCACTGACAACCTCAATACAGAACACTGCAATGTCCTAGGGTGAGCAATAAGACCAAGAACATTTCCAGGTAGAGGAGTCCTCATCACGCATAGACAAAAAAGTAATAGCAGGATTTTAAACATAGTACAGATTTGAAAAGGAAGGCAGTACAACTTCTTCAGTGCAAGAATAATATGATGTTAATGATATGTATCCAAAAGCTATTTCACTGAGTTCTAAACTATCTAGAATGAATTGATTTGGTGTCAGAAAACCCAGGATGAAGGGCATTCCAAACTCATCAGATGGTAAGACCAGGATGTATTTAAACCTGAAACCACCTTCTGGGTATATTCAGAAAGGTGGAATGCAAACCAATCTAGAGGGAGATCACAGTAAGAACACAGAGTGTCAGTTAAACTACAATGAGCCACAGTGCCAAATGCCACACAGAGATCAAGATTTGCTATCCTGAGGAGGTCAATATCATAATCAAGGGAAGTACAAAATATTGACTGCTATGGGTGTGTTATGCTTAACAGATAAACAACTGTATCAATTTTTTACCAAAGTAGGGAAGATCTGACAGAGGGCAGTAATTATCAGGAGCACTGAAATTCAAAATGGTTTCTTAGGGACCACTACAACAAAGACCTTCTTTGACAAAGAAGGAGAGATCTCAGTCCTCAGAAAGGTTTCCAAAACAGGATAAGTAGCTAACCCCAATACATTTAGATGCACAAAGAGCAGTATGAAGGAACAGGAATCACAACTGGTGAGGAATACACCATTTCCCATTATGGATATCAACATAAAATAATTGTTTGGGTGGTGTTGCTATGAGGCAACACCTACCTAGGTAAAACAAATATTAACACCAAGGTTGCACTGTCTTGGAGATACACACACACTGCCTGCTTTTCACTATTCCATTTACTACAAGACATTTTGACCTCAGAGTCAGTATATTTAATTAGAAGGGGTGCAAAAGCTGTACTAAACCTCTATTGAGCATGCAAGACAGCATAGTGCCCCTCTAAATACATACACATACAGTCATACATACATGCACACAAACACATATATAAAACTGCAGTTTTCTTTTTTTTAGCAGCAAAGGCTTGAGGTACAGGACTGCTACTACTGGATTGTTTTTGGCAATGTTTTATACATTTTTTGTGGTGGGTAGAAGGAGTAGAGTTTCTCATTCTCAGGTTTTGGAAATCCACATGTGCAATTATGCAGAGTTCCAATTTCTGAATGAAAAAAAAAATCAGCTTACCCAACGATCATTGAAATATAGTGATACACCTGGCAGTTTACTTTTTAACAATATACTAGTCAGTCCTCATGTGTTATTTTGTATTTTTAGGATATTCATTATTGCCTAATCTGTACAATTGCCAAATGTAGCTACCTACCCATATATGATTTGGTCTCGCAACATTACAGGATTTTAACTTGAGGTGTGCTATGAAGTAATATTTTACATTTGATAACTAGTTAGATATCAGTGTACAGTGTAGAACAGCACATAATGTATTTGCTTTTAATTATATATATATATATATATATATATATATATATATATATATATATATATATATATATATATATAGTTCCAGTGAACTACCAATTATTTGTTTTAATCACTTTACTGACGTGGAGCCAGTAACTGTACCATGAGTATAATAAAATACTGAGCAAATACTTCTAGAGGTAGGAAGCATAAAAAGTTATCTTCTCTCTCCCTCTGTCTCAGTATACACTAAATCATGGAGAAAACAAGATCACATTACGCTTGCTGTTGTATACAACAAACAGTTTACTAACATGAGAGAAAAAAACAGGATTTACCATTCTCAGACTTCTTTTTATCTCAGCTTCTCCTGTTGTAAGAACCCAAGGCCTCCACAACACTGGATGTCTGAAAGACAAACAATTTGCAACAATCCATCACTTAATTCTGGCAGCTGTGTTATTAATGCTACACTACGCAAGATACTGAGCTCTTCGCCATATAAACATCCATCCATTAAAAGGTCATCACTACTAAACTGGCATGTGGTAAACATAATATTTCAACTAATGTGACATCTTAATAAAAAGAGCTCTTGAAATGTCAGCTTTTGCTTTCTCCTGCTTAACAAAGATCACATTTAGGTAACTTATCCAAAAAAGATGCTTAACAACACTAAACTACCTTCACTACCAGGCACATCAATAATCCAGCTATGACTTCACAGTGGTTTCTGTTGCAACAGATGGTGATGCCACCAGTTCAGGACTGGTGATGTGCATCAGAGATTAACTTGCTTCTTTAAACACTAGCAAAATATAAAAAAATAGTTACCCAACTTGATCAAGTATCTAAAAAACTGACATCAGCCGTACCTTAACTGTAAATGAAATGATTTAAATATAACCTTTACAGTTTATTTAGTAATGTTAATAAAGTCAGGTTTCCCACCTGACATAATTACTCTGACATGCCAATGGTAGACATAATAATTACAGCACGCACCTCATTTTAATAAAATATGTTTTGGTTATACAAATAGATGCTAAAGAATTTATAGGTAATGAGTTCAGGGGTTCTGTCCAGGCAAGTGTCATGTATGCCATACTGTGTTTTTTTTTTCTTAATTGTAAAATTTGCTGGAATTAAAAAAAGTCCATGATATAGTTACACTTGTTTTAATTTATCATGTTATAGACTACACTGTGCCTGTATTTTTTCTAAAATTGTTCAGGATTTTTGCAATATTAAAAAAGTATGCTATCTTAAAAAAGTGGATTTCCAGGGGGCTAAGGGGGTAAATTCTGGAGCTGGTATTCCATGAATAGGTGTTATGCATACTATTAACACCACAAACCCCAAAGAAATCATGACGTTTTCAGCCTCAACCCTGACTACTTAAAATCATGTTATTGCCAAACTAAATAATTTATCCTTAGGAAATGCATAAAGTCATAGGATGCACAGTTCAACGTTCACATAAACTTATACTTCATTCATTAAGCAACACTTTCCTGTTAATAAAAGTATAAAGAAGGTGTACTGCGTAACACTTTAAAATAACACACACCACATAAGGCATTGCAACAGGGATGTGTTTATGCATAAAATACAACATGTAAATATAAGAACATGCAAGTACACAGCAAATCAGTTAGATATAAAATTACATTTTTTGAGCACATTACCATCTATTTGTCTTGTTCTGTACTGGGTTAACTTCTGCTTGCCTTTATGCAGGACAGTTCCTATTTTGGCATTTGTGCCCTCCAAACATGTGTGAAAATGACAAATGTCCTAAGATTTTACGACAAAACAAATTCATACATTTTCTTTAATAATTGCATAAAACAAATATTTTGAAACTGAAACACTTAAACATTACATGAAACAGTATAAGAAGCTCAACATTTACAAGAGTGGCCTTTTATTTTGGTAAAAAATGAAAATCTAATCCTTTGAAGTGACTGAGGTACTGTGTTTGTTTTTCAGTCTCATGTTTCCATAAAATGTCCCACTTTGGCCATCTGATAAGGTGCAAACTCTAGTTCTGCATCATAAGTTAAGACAACAGTAAATACATATTTGAAGCAACATAATCAAAAATGAATATTAAAACACACACACAGAAGGTATTTTTTAATAGAATATAACCCACGGTTTTCAAAATAAAGCTCTGTTCTGCACATGTGGAAATGAACTGGAGTCAGAACAAAAGCAAGAAAGAACAAACATAAGAATAACTCAAAACAATACAAGAATGATTTTTTAGAAGGAAAACAAAAGGAATAACAAAAGGAATTCCTGTCTAAAAAGTCAGTAAGAAGAAAATGAAGACCCACCAGGAAACAAAGAGAGGGACAGCAAAAGGGACAAATAATAACTAAAATGTCAGCGAAGAACAGCTCCTGGGAAAAAAGCACTAACCATTCAAATAACTAGATAACTAGTATCATTAGAAACTAAATCAGTCAGTCTAAAACTGAAGGCTGTTGTTAAGTGAAGACAGATAATTCATTTAACATGTTATAACTGCTGCTTTGCTACATATGAACAAAATGTATATAGCCCAGTGCCAGCAGACATGGAATAATTACACAAAAATTGGTTATGAAGCCATTGGAAGCAAATCTCACCAGTTTAAGGCAACATATAACAATTATAGAAAACCCAAGAATGGCAAAAGAAGTATTAAAAGAACCAGTAAATGAAATGTCTTAAAATGATCACAAATTATCACAGTAATAGCAGCGTTCTAAGCACACAGTCAGTCGTGAAGGATTTGGGCACCCAGCCTGACTTTTGACTACCATGTTGCTTCCATTGTACGGAAAGCTTTCTGCATGGCCCACTTCATAAGTAAGGGTATCTCATCCAGGGACAAGGAGGTCAGAACATTCATGTATTCTTCTCTTATAAGGCCCATTATTGAGAACATCGCCTCGTTTGGCATGTACCTTGCAAAGCACATGCAGCAGCTGGAGAGACCACAGAGGTTCCTCACCAAGAGAATCCAGGGCCTCAAAAATCTACCATACACAGACAGGCTAAAAGCCATATCCTTCTACTCAGTTTCATACAGACTCCTCAGAGGTGACCTCTGTCTGGCATACAAGGCAATCTTGAACCATACCTTTTAACCTCTTAGAGCATAAAATCTGGACAAAGTCATAGATAAAAGTGGGACAAACTTTGAAAGTTGATAGAATAACAGGTTTTGCATTAGCATGAATTTTCAGAAGGGTATGAAGTCTAAAACTCAAATGTCTGTCATTATTTTCTAACTTCAGGCTGTAATGACTTGCCACTAATTTGCAGGAAAACCACAATTTTATGAAAAATGGACCAAAAATATGAGGCAAAAATCTGGACATTCTGCATAAATCTGTACAGTTAAGAGGTATGTCTCAGACCCTGCCTTGATGGGACTGCTGCATATCTACAAGTCAAGCTCCACTCGAGTAACCCACACACACACACGGCCTCAACCTGGTCTGTGACATCAATAGAACTTGCTGGCTGTACAGATTTGTGCCCCAGAGACTCCCCTATTTATGGAATAGACTCCCTCTCCACGTCAAGCAGAGTACCTCTTTACCTCTTTTTAAGTGCAATCTGTGTAACTGGACGGGAAATAGAAAAAACATCCCTGGGATTCCATCTGTGTCCCTGATGGACAGGGGCATCGGTTGCTGATTTGTCTATGCATGAGCTAAACACTTGGCTAGGCTTATAAGGGACTCAGGGTCACTAGCCTAGTAACTTCCTATGATCCTATGTAAAAAAAAAAACTGAAGAATATTAGTGCCTCAGGATGTTAAACCTCAGGGAATTGGAGAAAATACAACAGCAAAGAATTCGGCTGTGAAAAGTTAACAAAGGTTTCTAGAATTTATAAACTCAAATGCTATGGAACAACTTGTTACCACTCCCACAAGAGGGGAAAACATACTGGACCTGATCATCACCAACATGGGGACTTTATGCTCCAGACCAGAAGTGTATCCCTCACTGGTAAGATCAGACCATAAACTAATCTCACTGGATATTCACATCCCGACCCCACCCCATGCCCAGAAAAAACACAGTGAAAAACTTCTCTAAAGCAAATTTCACACTCCTCAAAACCGAGGTGGAATCCTTCAAAGCCCCCGGAAAGAGAGACTTGAACCTCAGCACTGAAATAAATAGGACATGCTGGAGGGACAGATTCATAACCCAGAGGCTCCCTTCACTCTGGAATAAAATCCCAGTCCAGGTTAGGCAGAGTCCCTCATTGACTCTCTTCAAGAAGAATCTTGATGAGTGGATGGGAGATCGTAGGTTTACCCCGGGTATCACTTCTGTGTCACTGTTAGACAGAGGCACAGTATACTAACCTCGAAAAAGGGCATAGCAAAATTAATTTAAAATGGGTGGCGAAAGCCAAACACACTCTGGCTAGGCTTATAAATGCCCTAGGGCAGATAGCCTAGTATGAACCTAGGAACCTATAAACCTATTTGTTCTGAGTAGTATAAATAAGCTGATACTAGATTAAAATGCAGGCTCTACTATGACTAATTGCATTTCATTTTCGTTGTCATTTGATTATTCATCTCCAAAACATTTAAAACCTTGGAATGTTGCCAGTCAAAATGCAAGACTTTCAAACTTGCAAAACAGAAAAAAACTTTTTTTTTATTTGCAAGGAGCTAGCCGCTTATATACCCAATGTGGGGGCAAGTCCCCACACTTCCAAAACTATATACCAACTCTGAGATTGCAAGATTGGATAAACTTGAACAAGTTGGAGAAAGTGATCAAAATATAACACTCCCCTTCTCTCTCTACTTTGAATCTAACTGACATTACACGATGCTGGCTACTTTCCAGTAACAATATTTTGAGTATCAATGAGGTGGCTGTTGATAAACGGTGGTCTTCCCATGATAAGTTACTGAAAAAGGATGACCAGAGCTGGATTGTCAGTATACTGGGTGACTTTCCATTTATTATGCCATCAGCGTGTTGTCGTAGGGCTTCCTGAGGTAAAAAACGCTACAGCCCAGACAGTACTTCACCTGAAGAGATGGTAGTAAATTACTAGTGCATAGGACCCCTCTTCCACCAGGAAAGACTAGAGACATGACTATTCACCTGTCACTTGATGCTTTGAATGAAGGTAAGTACAGACACGAGACATTGCGCATACTAGTTCCACCAACACTGGGGAAAACTGCTGTAGGTATTATGGGATACTGTCACACTACATGTGTGGGCATCCATAAGGCTCAGTTATATCCACAGAGATAACTATCTAGCTCTAAACTTCTTTGCTCAAGATTCAAGGATAAAGTCATAAACATTGGGAGGGGTCAAAGTCCTAAAATCAGGTGTACATTTTAAATATCATTTTAACTCACTTATAAAGTTAATAGAGCAACAAGTTTTGCATTAAAACATACTTTGTGAACAAATAGAATTGTAAAACTCTAATGTCTGGCATTATTGACGGACTACAATTCTCAGTGATTTGAAAAAAAATCAAAAAAATTATGAAGGACAGGACAAAAATATGAGGCAAAATTAGGGATGTGTGGCAAGCTCGGGGAAAGTTGACAGATATAGATCCCCAGTCTCTGGTCTGTTTTACTGTCATCCCAGATACAAGAAAACTAAAACATCACCTGTTGGGTTCCATTGTAGGAAGGAAGCATCAGAGCAACCAAATGTACAAATAACAATAAGAAAAGCTACAAAATGTAAAAGTGGAGGAAAAAGGTTTGTAGCACTGCTGTACATTCCAAATAACATATATTCAAAGGTCCTAAGTATATAAAAGATCTTTAATATCTCATATAACTTAATGAGGATCCCTGCAGTTAAACGTTTTAGTTTTCTCGTTGCCATGCTTTAGATGGATAATGCCCCGACTACAGCCAAGACTTAATGAGGATCCCTGCAATTAAACGTTTTAGTTTTCTCATTGACGTGCTTTAGATGGATAATGCCCCGACTACAGCCAAGACAGCCTTAACATGATCAGTGACTTGGATAATTGAGAAGTTGTGGGGGGATGAGTGGCGGACGCTGGATCACCCACCCTGGGGAGAGACAAGATAATCCAGTTACCTGTCCACTATGAGAAAGCAGAGACTTGCATATGCCAAGATTTCAGCCAGGAACTGATGCAGGCATGGTTTTCCCAAGCTTGCGATGATAGCTCTTAATGGGCATTTGCGTGTTTGTGGGAACACAAATTCCCAGGGAGAGTACAGGAGGACTTGTGTCATAGGGGGAATGATTATGGCTTATCAGGAAAACATTCTGTTTATCTGTGTTAATAAGGGTGTTAGGCAAACCCTTCACTGGCCCAGAGAAGTGGCAACAGTTTTGGCCAAGACTGGGAAAGGAGGGTCCCTCTTACAGCCGCAAGTCTAGATAGGCCAGATAGGGTTCAAGCCAGAGAAGACTGATGGTCGACTCCACAGATGACTGTAGCACCAAAGAACCTTCATGTCTGCCTGGACAACAGCACTCTTCAGTTAGCTGTTGCATAAGTCAGTGGCCAGGTTACCACCAACAGGGAATGAAAGGCTATGATGCATTGGAATAACGCTGACAGTCAGTACGTGGAAAAGCAAAATGCACACAAAAAAAGTTGCAATTCACTTTTCAGCCAACTGATACATTTGCTATGTGTCTTTATAATGGTCATAGCACTTTTGATTATGAGAAATGTATACATGTGTACACAGATGGTACCTAATCAACACACATGCACAGTAAGATAAGGTTCACAGAGGACTGAACTCTTGGTTTCATCTTATTATTGTGCTTCTTCAGTTTTGTGCATATTATTCTCAGTTCAGCATAAAATCCCCTTGTAACACAGGGGGGGGGGGTTCTTAAAGAAATAACTAGAAAACTGAAGAGCTGTCTTGCATAAAAGGCCAGTCATGAGTACAGGAACATAAGTATAAAATGTCTCAAAATGTAGACTTGGAAAGAAGTGAAATTTTGCAAAAATGGTAATGAATACAGAAAGACTGAAAGGCGAACAGAAAAGGGCTTAGGAACACAAAGCACTAAACTGGTAAAGACGTCAGAAGGACATGAATGATACGGGTTTAAATCCTGCATACCCATTAAGTCCCCGACTTATTCATACTTAACAGATTGGTGTTCCTTTACTGTTAAAGTTGCTTATGTGTTCTGCTTTCAATCTTTTTGGTGAGCTAGGAACAGGGAGTGCTTTTATCTCAGAACTATCTGCTGCTTCAAATACAGCACATTGTAGACTCAAGAAAGTTAAAATGCAGTGGTAATGAAGAAGTCAAGAGGTAAGTCAGGATTAGTCACTACTATAGTTATTTACATTTTCTGTATTCATATTGGAAGAAGTGGGCATATGTAGGTAAATATCTCAGCAAGAAAAATATTTGAAATTAGCAACTTTATATTTCATTTACTAACCAGGTAATCTCACTGGACATAAGTGTCCTTCTTCAGGAGCAGCCTAGGACCACTGACTGGTTAAATGACTTGCTCAGTGCTACACAGTTTACACAATGACACTGATGGACTCAAACCCAGGCATACAGGATGAAGCTCATTAACAGCCCCTTTCACAATGTCAGGTAGCACATCTAGTGGAGGTAGGTCCAGAGAGCAGAATAGACCCAGTACAATAACTCCTTTCCTGGAACAGGCCCACTCACATCAAATGTCACTGCCCCACCTGTAAGAGAATGCACAATGAGGGACGTGGTATACCTCAGCACGTAGGACACTTTTCCCCTCATAGTGAAGATCATTCCAGAGACCTAGCATGTGAGCAGAGATACATCTGAGGCAGGGTCTATTAGCAAGCTAGCAAATGAAAAATACTAATGTCAGTGTCAGATGTGAGATAAAAATACCCCTCATGGGATGCATGGCTAGGCTTAAAAAGGCCCTTATGGTTGTTAGCCTAGTAAACACCTATGAACCTAAACTAAAACCTGAACACAAAACATAAGCTACACCTTATCCCTATTCCAACACTAAAAAGGTAACAAAAAAATAATTAAAATATTTTGTGACAATATAAATTAAATTAACATAAAATGTTCTTACCTAAGATCAACAGAAACTTATAAAATTGTCAACATAATCAAAATGCTGAACCCAAAAGAAATCTCTCCCACATCAGAAAAAAGTCCCTTCCAGAAAAATAAATCGATGCAAAGTCAACAGATGTGTCACTAAATACAACTTCAATGAGGCAATTTTACTCTTAGCGAAAAGTGCATGGAATGCAAGGCACTGTGGTTGAATATTGTTCTGCAATATGTATAGAAATTAGTGACTTTAGGGTTAGAGTCAGGTCTGGGTAGGGGTGAGATTTAAGGCTCAAGGTTAGGGTTAGGAGCTGTTGAATCCTGCATGGGGGTACGCTGTAATACAAAATCACATTTTGCTCACTTTTATGGAATTTAATTTTCAACTAACTGGTTTTCAAAGCTGGTGAGTTTTTGACTGTTTGGATTTGATGAAGCTGTATTCAGTCATGTGTATGGCATTTAACTGAGCTTGAAAAATAAAAACAAGAGCACATAACGTTCAAACAATTGAAAAAACTGTGGTAAAATCATAGTCCCATTAGGAAAAAAACTGTAACTGTCCATCTTAAATGAATTGGAGATTGCAAAAACATTAAAGAAGAACCAAATCTGCAGTATAAGCACTTCAGAATCACATTTACATAAAACATACCTCTGAACCTCTTAGCACAAGAGATCTGGAGAAAGATTAAAAGCATAGGGGAACAAAGGCCCAACATCAGGGACAGATTTTAATCATTGCCTTTATAAACTTAGAAAGTTGCTATAAACTGATTTTTTTTTGTTTAGCATGTATTTACTGATGGATACAAAGTCTGAAACTCAGATATCTTCAGTGATTTCAATCCTAAAAGATTTACCAGAAAAACACATATCATATTTTAAGAGGAGTAGACCAAAAATATGAGACAAAATTCTAGACATTTGTTGAAAATCTGGAAAATTGAGTTTTGACATAAAACCTTTACAAAAAAAATGATCAGTACAAACTGTAAAACATTTTCATCAATTCCTTACCCAGTACATTTGACATCAGAGCCACATATATTTAAATAAATAAATACCCCCACATTAGTTGAGTGCAATAACCTCAAATATCCAGCAAGCATCTTGTAAAAATGTCCACTGAACTCTCCCATCAGATGTTTTAACAGAGCACATCTCCCTTTGTAGCCAAGACATCACAAAAAGCTGCCTAATCCATCTGAACCAAAACATGACCAAAATTTTAAACGTGAAACTCCAACACAGAAAAGCAGAACTTTTGTGCCATCACAAACCCATCAGCAAATCTAGTACCTAAACTCACTAAGCCTGGCCAGAAAACACATATGAGGAGACAAATAACTTAAAGTTCCAAAAGAAAATAACTTGTAAAAGCTGCAAGTCCCAAGCTGAAGAGGCAGCCTATAAAGAGAAAAAAATCTCCCCTCCCACAAAACCATATCCCCAATCTAGTCCCAATTCACCCCCTCCCAAAAAACAAAATCCACAACTTTAAAAAAAAAATCAAAACCACTCCCCAACCCCACCTAAAAAAATCTTGAAAAAATCTAGCATGCTTGAACTCTAAGACCATTCAGAAATGTTTAACCTCGTAGTCATAGGGCTACAATACACAGTAAAACAGTACAGAAATGCAAAGTACACAAAACTAAGGACTAAACAGAGTGACATGTGAGACCTGCATAATATTTGTCAATGTATGCACTGGGAACTAAAAGCTTCATAGGGCAGAGATAACGCCCTGAATGTGACCTGGATAACATAGGGTCATTTAGTGACTTGGCACTGCAGGAGCTGTTTGTGAAAGGTGGGACTGATCGGCTGATATCAGCTCACCCACCTCTGGGAAAAGAATGTACTAAGGTCTCATAGTGTGACTAATATTTAGTGGAGAACAGGAGTACAAAGGTAAAGCATAAGACCACACTGTGTGCTTGGTTGCCAAATAGTGTGCCATACCTCTCAACTGTACAGATTTTCGCAGAATGTCCAGATTTTTTCCTCATACTTCTGGTCTGTTTCTCATAAAATTGTGGTTTCCTGTCAAATCATTGGAATATAATTGAAGTTTGAGGTGAGAATATAATGACAGACATTTGAGTTTCAGACTTCATACCCTTCAATAAATTCATGCTAATGCAAAACCTATTACTCTATCTACTTTCTAAGTTTGTATGAGCAATATTTAAAAAGTGTCCCTATTTTTGGGCCTTTGCCCCCCCCCCATTATTTATGACTTTGCCCAGACTTCTTGCTCTAACAGTTTGTGAGGTGTGGTTGCACTCTACCTGGAACAGCACACACACACACAGATGCACGTACATGTTCTTGGGCCAGAACTGCAAGTCGTGCTTCGGTAGCATACACCCTGGCCATGACAATGCATGACATGACATGAGAAAAAACAGGCATAAAATGAAACACTGCAAATAACACTGCACCAAGGCTACCCCACATTTCTCTCACCAAACCATCAGGACCTTGGTCAAAGTAGTCAAGGCTGAAGGTCAGAGCAATATTGGGTGTACCAAAAATAAGTCCCAAAAAATGTATGAGTAGAAACACTCATTTTGACACTAACTGGTTCTCTATCTTAAGAATTTTCACCTTCCATGTTCCGTTCACCCTTACATTTATATATTCAGTATTACAAGTTGCACTCTCTCCTTAGCCGTTTTCTTTGTTTGCCTTGAGACCTTTCAAGAACTTTATATGACAGTAGATTAGCACGTTCACACATATAGCACAAAGTGAGCACAGAAGAGTGGATCAAGAAAAAATGGATAAGATCAAGTGAAGTACACATTTCTGATGTAGTAGTCACAGCATGAATGGAATTAAACTCTGTACTACAGGAACTACAGCTTATAGCCTTAGCCCTTTGCACCAGTTTCCAAGTATTCCCAAACAAATACATGCTGATATGTTTAAAGCAATAGGTGCAGTAATCTAGATAGGAAAATGTGCATCAGTCCTAAGTGACCTTCTCCTAGTATGCCATAGATAACATACATGCTACAGCAAACTTACAGTCTGCATTGTATACAGATGCAAAAAAAACAAAAACAAAAAAACATCTTTCAAATGTAGGAATGACTCAGAAGTAATGCTGGTATACCTTTAACAGACTATAGACTTTTAGCTGTAGAAGGTACATCAGTACTACAGAAAAAAGGACGTTATAGTCTGTTATCCTGAATCTAGAACCTGAGGGCCATTACAATGAAGAGTCCTTTACTAATAAGACACAAAAGTTAAACACTGCATACATAGAAGATGTTGGAGGTTTGTCCCGATAGCACCTTGGCTTTGGGTCCAGTCTTATTTATTTGGCACTTTTGCTAAATGGTGACACTTTACTGTACTACGTCTGGACAACTTCAGCGGATTAAAGCAGATTCAGGCTTTTTGCTGGTGGACACCAATTTCTTTCTCTGAAAACATACCTGAATTGAGGTAGAATCTTTCAGGTGCATGGTTAGTGATTTCAGTATTACATTTGAAGATCACAAGGTCTTTAACACACGATGTCTTTTTCAAGGAATATAAGGAAATACAGAGGTCCTTAAACAATATACACAGTAAGAGCCCTGTGATAAAACTTTGGAGAATACCTTGCATAACACAGAGGCCATCTGCTTCAGTATAGTCTACAAAATATTGCGAGATCCAATAAGGCAGTGTAATTCCAAGTCAACACTGATGCCATAGCACAAGTGTTCATCTGCTTCCGTGTGAGGTGAGTATGATTATTTAACTCAGATAAGCACCTCTATTTCCCCTCAGCTGCAGCAGTTGCCTGCTAATCTCTACTCTAAACATACATTTGTGACTGACAATATTGTAAACATGGGAACTTGATAAGCATTTATAATAATTATTTCCCTTCTTCTAAGGAAACTGCCTACTGTCCTAAACTTTTTTGCTGTTGCACAAGATGCAGATTTTTTCTATATTTGGTTTTGCCCCTATGTGCAGATAATTTGGTAATTTATAAATTCAGTATTACACAAATTTAATAATATAACTATTGTCATTCAGAAATCACACAAGTGCCAAAACTGAACGGAATTCCATGTCTCCGGACTTAATGTGCAGACAACATATAGACTATTTTCACAGAGATTTACACATATAACACCTAGCTATTACATCATGGACATGCAGGTAGACAGACTAATACTGCACATAAATAGAAACACATTTTAACGCAGTACAATTAATTAAGTAATTAAGTGCAGTTTTAGGGATCATAAGCTTCACTGCTGATAATAAAAATTCCACTATGTTGATTGCCTTATCTGCCTTGTTAAATTTTCTGTCACTATTCTTTAAAGTAAACTGAAAGTGGTAACAGTAGAACATTTTATTCTACAATGTCTAAATATCTAGTGTGATATACATTGACATCATTATGTAATAAATGTATTTTCTGTAAAAAAGCAACTTGAATTTTGTTATTATTCAAATATTTAATAAGGCTACTTCTTTTACTGCCATTGTTTAAGCCATTAACCTTTAAAGAAATATCTTTTATCAATGGCATGTTATGCAATAAACTTGTTTCCAAATTATTTATTCTGCACAAATAACTGATCAGGGCACATACATTCACAAACATATTTAAGAAATATGTTTAAGACTAGATTTCTTTTTAGAAATTATTTCCTCAAGCAGTTAGTATTTAAATTAATTTGCATCCTTCTAGCTAACCATTCAACGTTCATACTGACAATTTGTAAATATCTTATTAACTGATAAATTTTTCTGAGAGTACACTTTTTGAAGGGTTATTCTTGGTCTTTGATGCAATATTTTGAAAGTAGCAATTCATATAATACAGTCAGAATCTTTTCCTGTTAACATAAACATTTATGCTGTACACAGTTCCGTGTCCATTAAACAAATTTCTTTGCATGTTACTATTATCAGGTACTGATGGTTATTTTATGTTTTGCTTATTTAAAATCAATGAAAATATCGTTGACAAAAATTATGACTTTATAAACAATACAAATATCCTAGGCAGTTTAGTATAAATGGAACACATTGGATTTTTTCACTTACTTGATGCTATGTGAGATTACTAAAATAAAAAAAAAAAAACAGAGAGGTTGCTGGTAGCATTCATGGTGAGTAGTCAAGAAATATTTAGATGCTAGTTAAAAGACCACTTCCTAACCGGGTGCTGTATAGGGGCTGACTGGTGAGTAGCAATGCATGTATAATTCCCTTTGTGAATTTGAACAATAACTGCACAAACACCACCAAAGAAGCCTGCCATAGTCATATCTGGAGTACAAAGAAGGGGAGCAAACATATTCCTCCACGATAGCTTTCAGTCAACTGAGTTATTTAGCATAAGTTTTTGCTTCCAGCTTGGGAACATTCACGGTATACTACTAGGATGGACTGGCTAATGAGTTTATGGTAGACTGAAAGTTGTCAGTGCCAGTAGAATTATACAGTGACATAATTACTGGGAAATAGCAAGGATAGATATGGAAACAAAAATCCACATCAATACCGTACATATATACATTTATTTTATTTTATTTTATTTTATTTTACATCTGCTTACCGTGTTAGTGTACTGATCACAAGTGACCATTTGCAGGTAGTACTCCCCAGATGAAATAATTCAGAAGCAAAAGTATATACTCAATGAGGGAAGATTTACAGTAGTGGTATAAAATAAAAAAAATAGATTAGTCATAATGGAAAAAATTTGCAGTAACTGCGGCTAGTGCATTACAAGAGAACTAAATGGCTAGAGCTGACATAATGATTAAGGTGTTTACATCACAGACAAGAAGTATAGGGTTTGATTCTCACTAAGGGAGATTGGCTAGGCTTAGAATGCTCCACAAGGGTAGCTAGCCTAGTACTTACCTACAAATGTATGTTTTTTAGGATTTATTAACTGAGCTGGATCCTATTTTCAGTGTTGGCTTGATAGTACAGTTTGATTAAGTGATTTTCTCAGAATCACACAATAGACAAGCAGAGACTTGAACGAATCAAACCCAGGTCCCTGAGATAAAGCTTGCTAGCAGTCCTAGCCTTAATCCTCTGCAGTAATGCCAGACTTGTCTGATTAAAGGGGAACAATGACTGACTGATGACTGTCTAAACTGGGTGCAGCTTACCTCATCAATGCAGTAGCTTGTATTCTTTTTGCATGTTTTTTTTTTATAATTAAAAGAAGAATGTTCCATGTAATCCCCCATGAAGTTTCCAAATAAAACTTTGTTGTATTTGTTACAACACCAGTCTTGGTTGTACTATAAAAATAATGGAACACAAAATCTCCACAGAAACCACAAAAAAACTGAGTAACCAGAAAGACCTGTGGTGCCAGAAAGCGACAGGAACTCCAAGCGCTTTCTTTCCTCATAACAAATATTCAATGAAACTTCATCAGAACTCTGACCGTTGACGAAGTTCCATTGAATATTTGTTAAGAGGAACAAAAGTGCTTAACTGAAACTGAATAACTGGATGCATTTTATAAATTTTACTCTTTATTAAAGTGTTCTGGTAAATACTTGGAGCTCCTGCCACTTTCTGGTACCACAGGTCATTCTGGTTACTCTATAAAAAATAAAGCACTAAATTAAAAAAAAAGAAGGGACATCTGTTTCCATCTGATTAATAACTATGTCCATATACTCAATCACAAAGCCAGTTTAAAGGTTCACCAGAGTGGTCAGTTCCATTTAATAAAGCTCAGCATTTTTAATTAATACAGGCATCTTAAAGTACAATAGAAAGACAAGAGTGTTTGACGTTTTTAACCGATTATACTAGAGCAGCAACAGGTAGTCTGTACTAAACAGAAAATAATGACTTCTGTCTCAAGTGCTGCAGATAGCACCATAAGTAATATTATAACATGCCTCTGATTATCTTATCCATCGTCTGGGTGCACAAGTCCCCCCCCCCTTGGTCTCTCATCTTTATTGTGTATTACTAAAAGGTATGAAGAACCTGAACATTCCAAACTTCTGTACTAAACTTCATAACCTTTCTATTAAACACCAGCATTGTTTTTAGCAGTTTTACTCTGCACTACAGAGCTGCACTGAACAAGTGAAAGATGCACAGTTTACCTAATATTGTTCATATTAGCTTAGCAGGGGTTGAATTTGTACCATATAATTATATGCTATATGCTTGAATTTGTACCATACAGTTTTATTCTATATACTATACATATGGACAATACAATTAATAAATTCCCATGTAAGATCACAAATGCTACAGAAAAATGTAATGCTCACCTGAAGAAGTAAACATCTCCTCCTTGTTAGTTAATGTCACATTTGAAAGGATGGCATTATGTAAATATGATATACATACTTCTAACTATTCTCGACACAGAAATGTGCAGTAAGACAGGATTCATAAAGGTTACATCATAGTGTACACTATGTGTACAATTTGTGTAACCTTTCTGAGAGAATAGACAGCAAAACCATTGTGGAAAGGCTGTTCTTGAATTCAGAAAAGTTACTTCAAGTTGTACACATAGTGTATACATCATGTTAACCTTTATGAATCTCCTATCTCTTAAGATAATTAAAAAAAACTATTGACATTCCATGTGGGACATACATTTTCATGATAAAAGTCAAAATGAGTCCATCTACATTCATAGTTCTTTTCTTTACAGTTGTTAGGATTATAGCCTGCCTACTAAACATGCTTCTGTGCCCTTACCGTTCAAACTCCTCAGAAAGAGATACGTTTGCATCCATTCCACTACAATGCTGGCTCTGACTTGCATTTGCTTCTTTGGTCCTGAGGAACTGAGCTGGTTCCATGCTATGATATCCTTGGTGACTTGCTTCAACGTCTGTTGCAAGTACTACAATGCTGATCTCTGAGTGGGCTCTTTGAAGGGCCAAGGCTCTTATCTAGGATTCTACATCAGTAAGGATAAACAAGACCTAAAGTAAAGAAGTCACGGGGGTGGGGCTCAGTTTCCTAATGAGCTTCTGTCTGCCTCCTTGAAACACTTGAGTGACTTTCTAATGATGCTATGAGTCTTTGTTGTATGATGAATACACTGACACACTAAGAAGATAACCTGAGTGCTGTTTTATTTTAAACTGTACTTTTCAGGTCATTTTTATTTACAAGAACAACAGCCTGGTTCTCTACCATGATTCAAGCTGATAATACATGAGTACAATTATTAAACATCCAGTAGATATTGAACTGCTGCAGACCCGTGCATAAACATAAATAATTTGTAGAATTATTCAGAATATATAAAACGTGTAATTCATTATCTATCTATATTTCTTTATTTCTTTCTTTATCACATATAGACACACACACACACACACACACACACACACACACACACACACACACAAAACACAAATCAATATGAAACTTAATTACAGGGACTTCTATAGCTATTCATTTAAATATGTGTGTGTGCACGTGCATGTATATGTGTGTGTGTGTGTGTGTGTGTGTGTGTGTGTGTGTGTGTGTGTGTGTGTGTGTGTGTGTGTGTGTGTGCGTGTGTGTATGTGTCAGTGTGTGTGTTTCATGTTCTGTAGCAGCATTTCCTGACTGTGGGATGTGTTTATAATTCTCTAAAATAATGTGATTTCTGAAACAGGGAGTCTAAGCTGTTGCAATATGATGTCTCACTTTCTGAGCTGCATTTAATCAGTTTCTGTAATAAAATCTGTTTCTGCAGTCACTTTATACAGGATATCATGCCGCTTTTGGTACAACATTGCAAACAGTGAAAAAAAGGCAGTTTAGCACGTTTCCTCATTGTCACTAAAACAGTGCTCAGCCAGAACTTGTGGAGAATACACTACCCTAACAACCCATCCGCTAAAATCAAAAGAAGTATCTGTTTCATTGAAGCAAGCACTGTGGCAAGCCCCCATGTGTGGGGGGGAGCAAGAACTCTGTACCCCCAAAACGTATATGTACTACCGCCATTGTCACACAACTGTGGGGAAAAGGAGCAACAACCCATGAAAGAGCTCAGCGGTATCACATAATTCCAATCCTGCAGTAAGCAAATATCTAACCTTTAATCTTCACCGAAGTTTAACTTTGTCCAGTTGTGTTTGGATAACTGTAACCTGATCACCTGATCCTCAATCATATGTGGTGAAACCACTGAGAAGAAACTGGATAGGTTCATGAACTTTATGTAAAGACTGTAAAAAACAAATTCTCTCTGGGTGGCTGGTACACAGTGCCGATTTATAATGCTAAAGAGAACCAAAATTACACCCATCTGTCAAACACCTATATGGGGAGGGGGAATAAAATGAAAAATCAGCCAGTATAAATTATTCTCTGGGGTGAACATTGAAAATCTGTAGACTGTTTGATCCCTGGTGGAAAGCAGCAGTACGGCTTCCAGTTTGTCAAGTAGCCAGGCTTCTTACAACCAATTAAAGGTAGAAAGATAAGGAACATTTATTTCCTGCTGATTTGTAATAATTCAGTAGTCCTTCTCTATTAGGTAGCCATTGAAGCATCATAAGTTAGCAATCTTATTTAGTTATGTATGTGTACCTTTACAGAGCAGTATTCTTGCTTTGGGAAAAAGGTCTCTGCTCACAGCTGTGAACTTTGGGGTTCAAGCCTAACGTTTATCCACCATCTGTGTGGAGTCTGCATGTTCCACCTGTGTTTGTTAGAGTTTTCAACCCAAAAGTATGCTAGCTGATTCATGACACTAAATAGAATGTATAGTTATATGTTGCATTTGCTCTTACCCTTGTGATCCAGGGTATGGGTAAAAAAGGTCTATAGACCTATTTAACAAATTACACAATAAAATAAATATTTCTTCCTTGGCTGAATCATGATCTCACTATATCTAACTGCTACAGAAGTGTCTTTCTACCTGAAAAAAATGCTCTTTTCTCATTCTGCAACTGTTTATGTAGACACTTCTTTTGAAAGCCCAGATATCAGCTACCATCATACAGTGAATGACACAGAGCTTTCTTCACAGTGTTAAAACTAAATGGTCTCCCAGATTAATGATGTTTATCAGATGGCCTGATTACAGCCCCAGCACATATCAGGGCCATGCAATAGTTGGCTGTGGAATAATTCCTTTTGTCTTGAATAGCTACTGACCTCAAATAACCCCATGAGTGGCAAAAGCCATGCATAGATTACAAAAGGCCACGGGCAAAAGTGCAAGATAAATTAACTATGCCATAGTCAAAGACGGTGCTTAATCAGCAAGCTGTGAAGATGTGTGCTGCCTGTGGAAAAAGATTGCATGCTAAATATACCATTCTTTTTCCTGCTTCCTTTGCCGTGTGAAAAATCTTACTTCACTTAAAGAAAAGAAGAGAATTTTAGGCAGTGTCCTGGCTCCTACGCAGTATGAATGCCACCTCAGGTCTCCAATGAAAGTAAACAAATCAATAAAAATTTATAGTTTGTGCATTTTATTTTGCAGATAATATTTCACTGTAATAATGTAATACTGATGTAACTATGTTGATGTTTGTACCTCACCTTGTTTAGTATGTAATCTATTCTTTGTCTGTAATTGCAGATACAATGATTTATTAAAAGCTGTGTATATATACAGATACAGAGATATATGTGTGGCTGTGTCTTTGTCTGAATATATATATATATGTATATATATATATATATATATATATATATATATATATATATACATGAATGTGTGTGAAAGTAAATACACACACACACACACACACACACACAAACCAGCACCACTGTAACCATTAGCCATGTCCCCAGACAACTGCATTTGCATGCAGCTTTGCCAGCGAGATATCCGTTCAGACATACAAAGATGTCGCCTTCATACCACTGTAGCAATTATGACTATCTTTCAATCTCTCAAGCATGATGCAATTTAAAAATAGCAGAGGACAAGTTAGCACAGTGGGTGTTATGCCCATATGAATTCCAGGGCATCTGTTATCATTCATCAGACTGCAATTTCTTGGGAATCCACTGTGTTTCCCACAATTTTCCACAAATCCTCAGGGCATCATGTGTAGTACTGGCATAATGTCTATAAAAGAAAAATAGGTACTTTCTACTCGCTCTCTTAAATACAATATTAACATTTATTGCCCTACGCAGTTCCTTCCATCACCTTAATTTCTTTCCATTTCTAAACACTAATCACATGGTCTACTGACAAATCCACTAGTACACCTCTTCAAATGCCCAATGTTTAATATCTAATACATAGGCATCTTTATACTGTAATAACTGTATTCATTAAATATGAATGTACTCTAATCAGCAAATGTATGTATAATTGTTAATGTATATTATCTACTGTGTGTCCATGTATATTATCAAATGTCTGTTAAAAACTGGAGCTTTTCTCCCAATGTCTCCACTGAAAAGTTTTTTTTTTTTTTTGACTAAACCCACTAGGACAAACCCAGAAACAAAAGCAAAATAAATAAATACAATAAAAAGATGTTGCAACATTCAAAAATATCAAACAGGTAGAGATACTTAAGAAAGATGTTGAAAGAAAGATTTTCTTTTATATATCAAGCACCAGTATAAAAGCTCTTTTGCAAATCTCCAGATAATCTATAATCTCCATAATTCTTCCTCTCTAAATTTACAATATCATATTCTCTCTTCCCTGAATCACAATATTTTAATTGTCTTGCTGCATGGTGCCTGAGCAATACTCTAATTACTGTCAACAGCATCAGAAAATGCTCATTCTGCCAAGTCAATAACACCCAAGTCCTTCTGAACTGAGTCATACCTCTCAACCTCTTACCACAAGAAAGCTGGAGAAAGCCTAAGATAATGGGGGGGGGGGCAAAAATAGTGACAGATTTTAAATATTGCTCTTATAAACTTAGAAACTTGCTAGAATAATAGGGTTTGCATTGACATGCATTTTCTGAAGTACATGAAGTCTGAAACTCAAATGTTATGTCATTATTTAGTGACTACAGTTTTCAGTGATTTCCCATATATGTGTGTGTGTGTGTGCATACACACACACACACACACACACACACACACACACACACAAACACACATATCTATATATATATGTATATATACATACACACACACACACAAAAAAAAAAAATATATATATATATATATATATATATATATATATATATATATATAGACACACACACACACACACACACACACACATATACACACACACACCAGTCCAGTGGACATCAAAGGCAGATGGAAGGAGTATTTCTGAAAGAAGAAAACCCCAAAGAAGCTATGGTGCCCCAGAAACAGCCTACGATGAGAGAAGAAGAGGAGCCCACCCTAGAAGAAGTAAGAACAGCACTAAGGAAGATGAAGTCAGGGAAAGCAGCAAGCTCAGATGAGGTCACAGCAGATATGATAAAAATGCTGGGTGAGAGGGGAGAAATAGCTCCTGAGGGTACTAATACCAGTGTGGAGAGAAAGGCATATCCCAGATGACTGGAGAATAAGCATACTCGTGCCGGTGTACAAGAACAAAGGGGACATCCACAACTGTGTGCAGTACAGAGGCATCAAACTCCTATCACATTGCATGAAAGTTCTGGAGAGGGTGATTGATAAACGGATACGCAGAGTAGTAAAATGTAAGATGGGAGATGAGCAGTTTGGATTCAAATCAGGATGCAGCACAACTTACCCAATGTTTGCATTGAGACAGATACTTGAGAAGAAGCTAGAGATGAGTAGAGAGTCCAACTAGGCATTCCTAGACTTGGAGAAGGCATATGACATGGTCCCAAGAAAGCTGTTCTGGGCAGTACTGCGGTGGTTTGAAGTCCCAGAAACATTGGTAGAATTAGTGCAGGCTATGTACAAGGACCCAATGACTCAAATACGAACATTGTTCAGCCTCACGGAGGGGTTCCCAGTGGGAGTGGGTGTACATCAGGGTTCAGCTCTGAGCCACAGCTGTTCATACTGGTGATGGACTACATTAGCAAACAGGTTGGAGGGGATGGAGCAACAAAGCTGCTGTATGCAGACAATGTGGCAAAACAAGCAGACTCTGAGCTAGAATGTCAGCAAAGGATAGGAGAGTGGAATGCAAATCTGAAAGGACATGGGATGAAACTAAGCACAGATAAGATGGTGGTAATGGCAGGAAATTGGGGAAATAAGAAGAAGCTAAGAACAGAGATAGAATGGAAGATAGTGGAACAGGTAAACAGCTTCAAGTATCTGGGCTGGGTAGTTGATGAGAAGGGTAGTCTATGAAGAGGTCAAAGCAAGAATCAGAGGGGCTGAAGCCAACTGACATAGAGTATCAGGTACAGTCTATGACAGAAGAATGCCAAAGGAGCTGAAAACTAAGGTGCACAAGACAGTGGTGTGATCAGTACTTCTGTATGGTACAGAAACCTGGGCAGTAAAGGCAGAACAGTTGAAGAAGCTAGAGGTGATGGAAATGAAGTGCCTGAGAAAGGTGGTAGGATGCACACTGTGGGACAGATGAAGAAATGAGGACATAAGAGCAGAAGCCAAAGTAGCTCCAATTGCAGAAAAGATCAAAGAGAACAGATTACGGTGGTTTGGGCACATGTGTAGAAATGCAGAAGACAAAGATTTTTTAGGCAAAGTTCAAATGCTAAATTCACTACCATAACAGGTACAAGCAAGAAAACTCTGAGGGCAATGCTACTCAATGCTAGAAGTCTAAACCTCAGAATGCACTCACTCGAGGCACTCTTTAAAATGGAGAACATTGACATCTGTGCAGTGACAGAGACCTGGTTCAAGGCTCCAGAGAGCACCCCTGCATTACCAGGCTATAATTCATACCACACCTTTTGGCCAGCTAGTACTCAAGCCGCTGAATCACTCACAAATGCCTTCTACCAGCACCTGCAGGACTGCATGGATAAGGCAAGGGAGGAAACTCAGGTTCAGTGTGCACTTCTCCTCCCCCAAAAGGAGCACAGCATCCATGGGACTGACGGTGTCCCCGGCTGTGTGCTGTCAAGATCATGCCTTTTTTTAAACTGTTGACTTTTTTTTTGAAGTCAGTCAAGCCATTGATGAGAGAAAGCAGGCAGTCCAGCCCTCCCCTCTGGATCTGGAAGGCCTTGATAACAAGGTTACCCCTACCAAATAGGTGGCAATCCACTGGCACAGAAGAAGTTATCAGGGACTGGGGGACCAGGGTGATTGTGTAGTCTGTCATCAGCCATGTGTAGCTAAAGTAGTTAGGAAGACCTTAATGGGTATATCCCATACTTAAGGGTGGCGAAGAAGCCACAAACGATGGGCTAGGGCTTGTAAATGCCTCGGGCAGATAGCCTAACCTAACCTGGACCAAAACACTAAAGCTGGAGGTGTGTCCATATTCATTAAGGATATCCACACCTCCAGGCTAGTTGCTCAACATAATGCATCCAAAATTATCCAAGTGCAACTAACACTGGGCAAGATAGCAATCCAGGTTGTCCACACCCCCACCAGGGGCAGCAATATCCTGGAACTGGTCATTACCAATATGGGTAACCGGTGTTCAACACCAGAGGTCAGCTCCTCGCTGGTCATATATGACCACAAGCTAATCACCCTAGACATCCATATCCCCTCCATCCCCCCATTAAGGAAACCACCATCAAAAACTACTCCAAAGCCAACTTCATGCTTCTTAAGACAGAAGTGGCAAACTTCACGACACCCATGCAGACAGAAAATAGAGGTACAACTGCTGAATCTTACACAAATGCACTGTATAAGCACATACATGAGTGCATGGAATGTGCCATCCCCAACAGAACCAAGATGCTATCCTCCAAAAAAAAGGAAGCCAATCTGGTGGTCCCCCTGCTATAAACAAGCTCTACAACAGAAGGAAGAAGCTGTTGCAAAAAAGAGTAAAATCCCACCTCCCTGGTCAGCCTCAGCAAGAAGCTGAGATCCCTCATAAAATCCTCCAAAGCCAGTTATGAAACTAAAATCACCACTAATTCCAAAGACAACCACAAAGCATTCTACAGCTATGTCAAGAATCTCAATGACAACACTCAGATATGCTCTGAGCTACAGCACAATGGCACTAAATATACAGAACCAACCGATATTGCCAATATCCTGGCAGATAGGTTCAGTGCTAACTTTACGCTCCTCTCATCCTCCAAGGGGCCTATTTTTAATACCAGAAGAATGCAAAGCCCCTGTAATCACTAATGAACAAGTAAAGACCTCACTTCTTAAAGCCAAGTACACAGCATCCATGGGACCAGACAACATCCCAGGCTGCGTACTTCATGAACTACAGAACAAACTGGCACCCCACCCAAGTACCATGTTCAGTCATAGCCTCACCTCAGGCTATGTGCCTACTGAATGGCACACAGTGACAGTTATCCCACTCCACAAAGGGGGTGCCACCACAGACCCCAGAAACTGCCACCTCATTAGCCTGACAAGCCTGGTCTGCAAGGCCATGGAACATATCATCTTGGAGCTTATAAACAAAGACATAGGTAACCTCCAAACCCTGGACCCCACTCAGTTTGGGTTTGTAAAAGGTAGATCACGTTTACTAAACCTGACTGACTTCTTTGAAACAGTCGCTAGAGTCGCAGACGAGGACAAGGTAGTGCACACAGCCTATCTTGACCTTGACAAGGCTTTCAATACCATCCCCCACTCTGGAATTGTAAATAAACTCACTAAACTGGGCATAAATCCCCATGTCACAAGATGGGTGGCCAACTGGCTCACTGACAGAACCCACACAGTAAAAGTAGCCGACTCCAAGTCCGACTTCAGATCAGTGACAAGTGGAATACCACAGGGTTTGGCCCTGGGCCCTCTCTTGTTTGGCATCTACTTCTCTGAAGTGCAGGCCAACACAGAAGGTCTTTGGCTAACAAAGTTTGCAGATGACTGCAAACTGGGAGCCATAATAGCATCACCTAATGATGTAGACATTCTACAAAAGGGCCTCACAGAGACAGATGCTTGGTGTCAAAGTCATGGCCTCAAGCTCAATGCCAAGAAGTGCATTGTCATCCCCTTTGGGAAAAACTCGGTACCCATGAACTACCACATAGGTGATAGCTCACTAAACACTGAAAGTGTGATAAGATACCTCGAGACACAGGTGGACAGTAGTCTCTCCTTTGATAACCACATTGCCACAGTAGTCAGAAAATCCTTCTACGTGGCACACCTCATCACAAAAGGGTTCTCCTCTAGAAAAAAGGAGGTCATTGTTCCTCTCTACTCATCCCTCATCAGACCAGTTATAGAGTACAATGCCCCATTTGGCATGTATCTCACAAGACACCTACAACAATTGGAAAGATCACAAAAATACCTCACTAAGAAGTTTACTGGCCTCAAACAGATGCCATACGCAGACTGTCTCAAAAAACTCCAGCTCTACTCTGTTGCATATCGCCTACTCAGAGGCAATCTCTGCCTAACATACAAAGCTATGTCAAACCCAGAGCTGTTGGACATGCTACACTTAAAGAAATCCCAATTTGTCTGAACCACATGCTCTAGGGGCCTAAACCTTGTCACCACAGTAAACAGAACATGCTGGAGGGATAGATTCCTGTCACAGAGACTTCCCATACTCTGGAACAAACTACCCATTCATGTCAAACAAAGTTCCTCATTGGCCCTCTTTAAGAAAAATCTTGACGACTTGATGGAAAATAGAAAATTCATCACGGGGATCACTTCTGCGGTACTGCTTGACAGGGGCACAGGAAAATAATTTTCTTGGGTGGTGAAAGCCAGGGAACCTTTTTGGCTAGGCTTATATAGGTCCCAGGGCTGATAGCCTAATACCTGCCTATGAACCTATGAACCTATGATAGACAGGAAGAAGGTAAGAGGAAGTGAGGATGTCCAGCAAAGAGATGGATGGATTGTGCGAAAGAAGATCTGTGACAGTCAGGCATGAGTGTTGAAGAAGGCAGGAGTGTGGCACTGAATCGAGAGAGTTGGCAAAAGTTAACACGATACCCCGACCCCATGTAGAAAAATGGGAAAAAGGGGGCTGATGATGATGATGACACACACACACACACACACACACACACACACACACACACACACACACACACACACACACACACACACACACACACACACAACACACATATATATTATTTCAACTCTGAGCAAGTAATATAGTCATTTTTTAATACAAACAAAAACAAAAAAAAGAGAAAGAAATGGAAGTAAGTTGTATAATTATGTCAAAGTGACAGTGTTACTTAAAATATTCTTAAGATGAATGATTTAAGCAAAAGCAGTATATAGCACCTTACCAGGTGCCTGTATTGTAATAGAGTTATTAATATATACCATGGAGCCAAGTGACTTGTGGGTCTTTTTGTAAGGTGGTCTTGTAGTCATCATCTTAATGAAGAATACTGAAAGGTATTTATTATATGTTGAAATAAGATAATTTCATGCAGCAGGAGAGATGTTAAGAGAAAGAGCCTTTGGCTAGTGATAAACTAAACATGGGCTTCATTAGAAGAAGGGCTACTTTGTCAATGTTGCTTAGCCTATAGCTAAGTCCATCCCTCTCAACTGTTCAGATTTTCACAGACTGTCCAGATTTTTGCCTCATATTTTTGGTCCATTCCTCATATTTGGTCTTCTGGCATATCATTGAGGATTAAAATCACTAAGTAATGACAGACATTTGAGTTTCAGATAGCATACACTTCAGAAAATGAATGTCAATGCAAAACCTGTTATTCTATCAGCTTTCTGTTTATAGGAGCTGTACTTTAAGACTGCCTCTATTTTGTAGTCTTTGTAACCCCAACTATTTTTGGCTTTTTCCAGATTTCTTGTGTTCTGAGGTTGAGAGGTATGGTTAGGTGTGATCTTAAGTTAATATGCAAATGCTGGAAAAGTATTATGGTACAGTAACTTGAATGCTAGCCGTTTGAGACATAAGGCTCTAACTACAACTGGAAGCCAGATGACATTGACTATTGATTGACAGCAATGCTTCTGAGTATTGGCAAGTGTGGTAAATCAAAATAACTTGTGCACTGTGAGCACTGTTTAAAGCTAGAATGGACATTTCATATTCTAGTTATGGCATGGATATTAAATATTCAAGTCTTGGTATTAGGGCACTAGTGGGTAGTAAATTCCTAGCTTCCCCCCATGGTGTCTTAGTAATGCATGCTAACCTTAACCCTAACTCCACACCTGTCTCTACACTAACCAAACATCTTACTTAAAAAAAAAACTTTTCATAATACTATGACTTCACATGGCAGACTGAGGTGCACATGCACCACCACAGCCTCCCCGCACTAGAGCCAACCCATTATTTAATCGTTAATCTAACCCTAATCTGCATATACTCATTCATGCACACATATATACAAACACAAGCTACCCCTTTCTCTAACCTTTATCCGAACCCCAAGGCACATACACTTGCAAGTGCTGGTGCATGTAAGTGCGTGCACACACACACATACGCACACACACGCACACACACACACACACACACACACACACACACACACACACACACACACACATATGTTTTAACAAAATCATCATTTATAATTACAAATGTTCAATTATTAGAACATTCAGTAAAAAATATCTTTAGCCTGTTTGAACAACACACACACACACACACACACACACACACACACACACACACACACACACACAGATGTTTTAACAAAATCATCATTTATAATTACAAATGTTCAATTATTAGAACATTCAGTAAAAAATATCATCTTTAGCCTGTTTGAACAAATGTACATTTGATTAAGGCTTATGGACCATATACTGTACATATATAAGATATATGTATATATACACATATGCTCTGAATCCTCATATTGCTGAATACTTGTATCCAGAATTCTACAGTTGAGAGTGGCATTATCTTGTTCAATGTGGGTTGAGGGATCTTTACTGACAATAGTCCCCATCTACAGACCCTGGAAACTACAGGCCCATAAGTCTCACTATTTTCATATGTTTAAAACTGTTTAAAACTTTCATTTAAAGGCTCACTGCTGCTTTTCAGCTGTGAGAAACATTTCTGCAGTTTGTTTCTAAGTAGTGGGGATATTTGTAGCATTTCCATAGTCAGGCTTGTATTTGGGCCTAGTGTTTGTGGAGGCTGTGTGTCTGAGCACATATTCAGGGACATCTTGGTTTAGCCAAAGCCATCAGGCATTTCAGTGAGAGAGAATTGTTTGAGTTCATTGGCTGACTGAGGTCACCTGGACTACAGCTTACACTAAGCACCTCATTGGTTCTTTTGAGATTTCTTTCTTAAAAGCTGTCTCAGGTTTCAATTTTCTGTTACCTAAGAAGTTCAGTACAGGCCAAAGTGGGAGGACTATGGCTCACCAAGTTCGCAGATGACTGAAAACTGGGCGCCATAATCGACTCTCCAGCTGACACAAACATCCTTCAAAAAGGTCTCAGAGAGACGGATAACTGGTGCCAGAGCCATGGTCTAAAGCTAAATGCCAAAAAGTGTATAGTCATACCCTTTGGCAAAAACAATGTGCCCATAAATTACCACATAGGCGGTAACCCATTAAGTACAGAGAAAGTAATTAGGGATCTGGGGACCCAAGTTGATAGCAATCTCTCCTTTGACAACCACATTGCCAAAGTGGTTAGAAAGACCTTCTACATAGCCCACCTCATCATGAAAGGATTCACATCTAGATCAAGAGAGGTAATCGTGCCCCTTTATTCATCCCTCATCAGGCCTATCATAGAATATAATGCCCCTTTTGGGATGTACCTTACCCGACACCTGCAGCAATTAGAAAGACCCCAAAAGTACCTCACCAAGAGGATCAAGGGACTCAAGCAGATGCCATATGCTGCTCGGTTAAAAAAACTCCAGCTCTACTCAGTTGCATACCGCCTACTTTGAGGCGATCTATGCCTGACATATAAAGCTATGTCCAATCCAGAATTAATGGACATGCTCCACCTCAGTAAATCTAAATCCCTTAGAGCCACACGCTCGAGGGACTTGAACCTCAGCACAGAAATAAATAGAACTTGCTGGAGGGACAGATTCATAACCCAGAGGCTCCCTTCGCTCTGGAATAGAATTCCAATTCATGTTAGGCAGAGCACCTCACTGAATCTCTTCAAGAAGAATCTTGATGAGTGGATGGGGGATCGTAGGTTTGTCCCGGGGATTACTTCCGTGTCACTATTAGACAGAGGCACAGTAAACTAAACCTTAAAAAGGGCACAGTATACTCAAATCAAGGGGTGGCGTAAGCCAAACAAAATCGGGCTAGGCTTGTAATTGCCCCAGGGCAGATAGCCTAGTATGAACCTATGAACCTATGAGTGTTCTGCCATTTCACACTAAGCTAATCGAAGGAAGGACACTGAGCAAACTTGGAGCTATAATATATAACATTAAGTCCTGTTTTTTTGTTTATTTTGTTCTTTATTTCTTTGTTATTTATAGCACTTTGTGTACTGTGTATTTTTCTAGCTAGTTTCACTGTGTGTGAGGTATTAACTGGAAATTGTCCACGTTTATTAAGCATCTGTTGGGTTGTTTGTTTCTGATAACTTGTTGCAGTTAAACTTTTTTTTCTAGAGGCTCCTTTAGCTGTTTAAAACTGTCATTTAAAGGCTTACTGCTGCTTTTCAGCTGTGAGAAACATTTCTGCAGTTTGTTTCTAAGTAGTGGGGATATTTGTAGCATTTCCATATTCAGGCTTGTATTTGGGCCTAGTGTTTGTGGAGGCTGTGTGTCTGAGCACATATTCAGGGACATCTTGGTTTAGCCAAAGCCATCAGGCATTTCAGTGAGAGAGAATTGTTTGAGGTCATTGGCTGACTGAGGTCACCTGGACTACAGCTTAGACTAAGCACCTCATTGGTTCTTTTGAGATTTCTTTCTTAAAAGCTGTTTCAGGTTTCAACTTTCTGTTACCTAAGAAGTTCAGTTGTGAGTGTTCTGCCATTTCACACTGAGCTAATCGAAGGAAGGACATTGAGCAAACTCGGAGCTATAATATATAACATTAAGTCCTGTTTTTTGTTTATTTTGTTCTTTATTTCTTTGTTATTTATAGCACTTTGTGTACTGTGTATTTTTCTAGCTAGTTTCACTGTGTGTGAGGTATTAACTGGAAATTGTCCACTTTTATTAAGCATCTGTTGGGTTGTTTGTTTCTGATAACTTGTTGCAGTTAAACTCTTTTTTCTAGAGGCTCCGTTAGCTGTTTAAAACTTTCATTTAAAGGCTCACTGCTGCTTTTCAGCTGTGAGAAACATTTCTGCAGTTTGTTTCCCACCCTCCCTCCCTGTTGGTATAGTGTTTTATAGTTGGTGGCTTTGCAGTTGCCCGCCCCTAGTGTAAATTTGATCTGGGACCCTCCTCCCAGTCTAGTGTCATTACTTCATTCTACCTAGTACAGGGAGAACATTTGAGAAGGCCAATCAGCTTAGTTTCTGCTACTCCTTTCTCTCTTTCCACTAAAAAAAAAAAAAACTTTTTCTAAGCTTGTTTCCTGCCTTTCCTGTGGGTAGTCTAGCCTGGATATAGATTTGCTGTGTCCAGGACTATTTGTAGGTTTCTAGGGCCCAAGCCTTTCTGTGTTGGAGGGAAGCCTTCTAGCTTAATTTTGTTTCTTAGAACTAGCCAGTTTTTTGTTTCAGCACTTGTTCAGAACTTATTGTAAGCACTAGATAAGCTACAAATTACTACAGCACTCAACTTTCCTCACTGTCTAGAGGAAAACAGTTTCTAGTACTTAACAAATAAGCACCTATCCAGGCATGTCTAAGGGTCAGCCCCTGGTGTTTTCTCCTGTCTACCTGATGAATCTGGGCATCTTGGGGCAATACAGTAATTGCCTCATGTACACAGACAACCCTCTCCTCCTACCACCCAACACTACAACCTATGAGAGATGTACTTATATAGCCAAACTGGAAGCAAAGCTCTCTTCACCCAAGACTAGACTAGACAGTCAAGAGGAGAAGGTAAACACTTGCACCACACCACACTCAGCACATAGTCCCTCAAAACCTACACCACCAAAACACACACATAGAAACACAAACACACACCTACATTCGCGGAGGCTCTCAGTAAAAACCTGCCCAAGCAACAGGGACATCCAAAGTAGAAACACAAGCAACCTCCACCCCCCAACACAACCCAAATGACACATAGCCCACAAACTCAGTGTGCCACTCAACCACAGCCCATAAGGCATAACAACGTACCCAACACTCTAGTCATAGGTGACTCTATAGTCAGGCACACTGATGTTCCACTCACCAGGCTAAACAAGGAGAAAGTTACTGTCAGCTGCCTGTCGGGTGCCAGGATCTGCCACATAACGCATGCACTCAGGTCACTCCACAACAAGTACAAATATGACTCTGTCATTGTCCATGTTGGTGTGAATGACCTGAGACGTACCTCCTTGGACTACATGAAAAGGGACATGGAGGAGCTGTCCGATCTTGTAGCCCAGGCAGATATGACCCTAACCCTGAGTAGCATCCTGCCATCACCTAGAATGATACCACAGTACAAGGACAAAATGATTGACTTCAACAATTGGCTAAGCTTCTGGTGTCATTCTAAGGGGATCCAGTATCTGTCTGCCTGGGATGACAAGATCGACAAGCCACGATGCTTTGCCAGGGATGGCCTGCACCTGTGGCCCCTGGGATTCCGGATACTGGCTAAGGCTCTAGACACCCCTATAGTGCCTTTTTTAGGCAAGGTTCAAATGACAAATTCACCACCCTAACAGGTACAGGCAAGAAGAATCTGAGGGTATTGCTACTTAGTGCTAGAAGTATAAACCTCAAAATGCACTCTCTCGAGGCACTCCTTAAAATGGAGAACATCGACATCTGTGCAGTGACAGAGACCTGGTTCAAGGCTCCAGAGAGTACCCCTGCATTACCAGGCTATAACTCATACCACACCTTTCGACCACCTAACCTGGACCGAAACACTAAAGGCAGAGGCATGTCTATATTCATTAAGGATATCCACACCTCCAGGCTAGTTGCTTAGCATAATGCATCCGAGATTATCCAAGTGCAAATAACTCTGGGCAAGACCGCAATCCAAATTGTAGCTTGCTACAGATCCCCCACCATGCCCCAGGATTCCCACTCCTCATTTCTTAATACACTGGAAAATATTAGGGTACAACCTAACACCCTAATAATGGGCGATTTCAACTACCCTACCATTAACTGGGAAAACTACTCATGTACCAACTCTTGTGCTCAACGTTTTCTGGAATTCATAAATTCCAATGCCATGGATCAACTTATCCACACCCACCAGGGGCAGCAATATCCTAGACCTGGTTATTACCAACATGGGCAACCGGTGCTCCACACCAGAGGTCAATTCCTCGTTGGTCAGATCCGACCATAAGCTAATCACCCTAGACATCCATATCCCTCCCCCACCCCCACCCCCATTAGGGAAACCACAGTAAAAAATTTCTCCAAAGCCAACTTCACGCTTCTTAAGACAGAAGTGGCAAACTTCACAGCACCCATGCTGATGGACGATAGAGGTATGACTGCTGAATCCTACACAAATGCAGTTTATAAGCACTTACATGAGTGCATGGATCGTGCAATCCCTAACAGAACCAAGATGCTATCCTCCAAAAAAAGGAAGCCAATCTGATGGTCCCATGCCATAAGCAAACTCTACAACAGAAGAAAGAAACTGTTGCAAAAAAGAGTAAAATCCCATGATTGGAGAAACTCCCTGGTCAGCTTCAGTAAGAAGCTGAGATCCCTCATAAAATCCTCCAAAACTAGTTATGAAAACAAAATCGCCACTGACTCTAAAGACAACCACAAAGCATTCTATAGCTATGTCAAGAATCTCAATGGCAACACTCAGATCTGCTCTGAGTTACAGCACAATGGCACTAAATATACAGAACCAACGGATATTGCCAACATCCTGGCAGATAGGTTCAGTGCTAAATTTACCCCTCTGTCATCTCCTAAAGGGCCCATCTCTATACCAGAAGAATGCAAAGTTCCTGTAATCACGGCTGCACAGGTAAAAAACACACTATCCAAAGCCAAGAACACAGCATCCATGGGACCTGACGACATCCTAGGCTGTGTTCTACATGAACTACAGAACGAACTGGCACCCCACCTAAGTACCATGTTCAATCATAGCCTCACCTCAGGCTATGTGCCCACTGAATGGCGCACAGCGACAGTTATCCCACTCCACAAAGGGGGAGCCACCACAGACCCCAGAAACAACTGCACCATTAGCCTAACGAGCCTGGTCTGCAAGGCTATGGAGCGTATCATCATGGAACTTATAAACAATGACATTGGTAATCTCCAAACTCAGGACCCCACCCAGTTCGGGTTTGTAAAAGGCAGATCATGTCTCCTAAACCTGATAGACTTTTTTGAAGCAGTCACCAAAGCCATAGATGAGGGTAAGGTGGTTCACACAGCCTATCTAGATCTCGCCAAGGCTTTTGGCACCATCCCCCACTCTGGAATTATAGATAAACTCACTAAACTAGGTATAAATCCCTATGTCACAAGATGGGTTGCCAACTGGCTCACTGACAGAACCCACACTGTGAAAGTAGCAGACTCCAAATCCAGCTTCAGACCAGCGACAAGTGGAGTACCACTGGGTTCAGTCATGGGTCCTCTCCTGTTTGGTATCTACTTCTCTGAAGTACAGGCCAACACAGAAGGTCTTTGGCTAACGAAGTTCACAGAATACTGCAAACTAGGAGCCATAATCAAAACTCCAAAAGATGTGGACATCCTACAAAAGGGCCTTGCTGAGACAGATGCCTGGTGTCAAAGGCATGGCCTCAAGCTCAATGCCAAAAAGTGCATTGTCATTCCTTTTTGTAAAAACTCAGTACCCATGAACTACCACATAGGTGGTAGTCTACTTAACACCAAAAGTGTGATAAGAGACCTTGGGACACAGGTGGACAGTAGTCTCCCCTTTGATAAGCACATCGCCACAGTAGTCAGGAAATCCTTCTATGTGGCACACCTCATCACAAAAGGTTACTCATCCAGGAAAAAAAGAGGTCATTGTTCCCCTCTACTCATCACTCATTAGACCCATTATAGACTACAATGCCCCTTTTGGTATGTACCTCACAAGACATCTACAACAACTGGAAAGGCCACCGAAATACCTCACAAAGAGGATTAACGGCCTCAAAGAGATGCCCTATGCAGACCGTCTCAAAAAACTGCAGCTTTACTCCATTGCATATCACCTACTCAGAGGCGATCTCTGCCTAACACACAAAGCTATGTCAAACCCAGAGCTTTTAGACCTGCTCCACTTAAAGAAATCCCAATCTCTACGAGCTACACGCTCTAGGGACCTAAACCTCGTCACCACAATAAACAGAACATGCTGGAGGGATAGATTCCTGTCCCAGAGACTTCCCATACTCTGGAACAAACTACCTATCTATATCAAACAAAGCTCCTCATTAGCACTGTTCAAGAAAAATCTTGATGATTGGATGGGAGATAGGAAATTCATCCCGCGGATCACTTCTGTGGCTCTGCTCGACAGTGGCACAGGAAAATAATTTTCTTGGGTGGCGAAAGCCAGGGTACCTTTGGCTAGGCTTATATGGGCCCGAGGGCCAATAGCCTAGTACCTACCTATGAACCTATGAACCTATGTAAAGCCATGGAAAGAATTATCATGGAAATGATCAATAGTGATATAGCAAATCTCCACACACTGGACCCAACCCAGTTTGGTTTCTTCAAGGGCAGATCATGCCTACTCAACCTGCTGGACTTCTTTGAGAAGGCCACCAAAGCAATGGATGAGGGCAAAATGGTTCACACTGCTTACCTTGACCTGGCAAGCCATTTAATATAATACCCCACTCAGGCATTGTTGACAAGCTCAAAAGGTTAGGTAGAAACTCATATGTCTGCCGGTGGATAGCCAACTGGCTCTCAGACAGGACCCAGGAAGTTAGAATTGGGGTGTCCATCTCTACAAAAAAGCCAGTCACAAGTGGAGTCCCTCAGGGATTAGTCATTGGACAGCTCCTTTTTAGCATTTACTTCTCTGAAGTCAAGGCCAATGTCAGTGGTCTCTGGCTGACTAAATTTCCAGATGATTGCAAATTAAGAGCTGTCACTGAATCCCACACTAGCACAAATGTTCTCCAGGAGAGGCTGACACAGATAAACAACTGGTGTCAAAGTCATGGACTAAAACTAAATGCCAAGAAATGCATAATAGTATTCTTGAGAAGTCATCCACCTCTGGTAACTATCATATTGACAATTCACCCCTTAGAGTTGACCCAGTAGTCAGAGACTTAGGGACAGACATAGATAGTAATCTAGCATTTGCCCATCACGTGAGTACAGTAGTGAGGAAATCCTTCTGTGTTGCACAACTTATAAACAAAGGTATGGCATCTAAATCCAAGGAAGTGATTGTTCCACTGTATTCAGCATTCATCAGACCTATCATTGAGTACAATGCCTCCTTTGGTATGTACCTAACTAGGCATATCCAACAACTGGAACGTCTACAAAGGATCCTCACTAAAAGACTACAGGGCTTAAGTAAAATGTCCTCTGCAGACCACCTCAAGGCTCTATCCCTGTATTCTGTCTCCTACAGACTTTTGAGGGGAGATCTAAGTCCGATGTACAGGACATTGTCAAACCCCACTCTGATGGACTTCCTGCATATCCGCAAAACAAACAGCACCAGGGTTACCTGTTGTAAAGACTTAAACTTTGCCTGTGATATAAATAGGACCTGCTGGAGAGACAGGTATGTATCCCAGAGACTATCCCGTCTAAGGAATAGGCTTCCCATCCATGTAAAACAGAGTTCCTCCCTAACCCAATTCAAGTGCAACCTGTACAATTCGATGGGGAGGAGGAAATTCATCCCTGGTTGGGCACCTATGTCTCTAATGGACAGAGGCAACCTGTAAATTGTTCATCTCCCAGGCCCCTGTTTGTAAATGTTTCATCTCCCAAGCCCCTGCTTACACTTATCAAGGGTATCAGAACTTGTCAAAGATTTGGGATGCAGGGGTAGACTTAAAAAGGCCCTTGTGGTTGTTAGCCTAGTAAACACCTATGAACCTAGTCATGTGTATTTGCATAGATTATGTTGTGACAATATGTCACATGCTCCATTAATAATCACTTATGATTTATATTGGCTTACAAATACAGCTGGAGGCTGATGTGGCAAGAGGTTACTATAAAAATAATTTACAAAACCACTGATGAAGTCAGTTTTAAATCATAATACATAATAGTGTCTACTGGTAAAGTCAAGAAAATATGTCTACTCAAGACTGTCTCATTTCACTCTTACATGCAGCGGATGGTATCTTATCCTATGTTAAATACAAAGGGTATAACCATGAGTAGAAAGCAGAATGTTCCTAGGTTTGTCAGAATGATATCAAAGATAACTCAATTGAACATTATCATGTATATAATATTATAATGCTCGCCGCTCTTCTTCACATTTAAAGTCATTGCACCAAAATTACTTTGCTCTAATTTGCAACTGTGTGTCTCAAACAAGTTAACTATAAATATATCAAAATCTACAATCATGGTCTTTAGCACACATGAACTTCTTGCTAATATTTTTGCATCTGTTTTCCCTGACCCAAATTGGGTCTAATTTCCTTTTATCAAACAACAAAAATAACTGGGGGGTTCTCCTAGATGACATAAGCTCCTTTCACAGTCACGTAGAAGTTATTACTTCTAAAAAGTCACAGCATTACAAATTTTCTAACTGCTGACTCCAGAAATATCATTGCTATCAAGGTCGTACTTCCAAGAATCAAATACGCATTGTCTATTTACTAATTATGTGGCAATAATGCTGCCATACACCAAAGAAATGAAAACAACATTTTATGATTCATTAATCTTTCCTCCTTCTATGAACATCACTGTGCTACATTACAGTGGGCAAAATGTTTACATATCTCTGGCAGGTCTCCTTTTCTTCTAAATATTTTCATTTATAAGCTACTTAATGAACAAAGTTGTCCTTCAGTTGTAAATAAACTAAAAGTACTTGAATCCTCACACATCCTAAGAAATCCTTCCTCACTGAAACTTTATAGACCTCCTTTCACTGTTGCCTCTTGGGAAGATATTCTTGCAAATCTGCTGTTGATAGCCAGAATATAATGCAACAGAAATCTCACAGTTTCAAAAAAAAAAAAATACTAAAAATAAATATTCAACAATAGAGTAAACATACACGCTTTAGAGATTCAGGCTAATATGCTTATATCTTTCCATGAGTCACAGCAAATCGTATTAGCTTACCTGTCATTTTTAGTACACTTTATTATGTTTTGTAGTTTGTGTGCATGTGTGTGTGTCTATGTGTATGTAAGTATGTATATATACGCACACATACAGATATATATATATATATATATATATATATATATATATATATATATATATACATACATACAGACATACACTTTTCTCTTTCTCTGTGTATTACATGCATTGGGACAACTCCCACACTCTTTCACTGCACCCGTTTTGTAATGTAATTTTTACATTGTCACTTTTCTCATAAATAACCTTACAGCCTATCTATTTTCTATAATTCTACTCCTCTTTTCATTTTTACTTTGTCTACATACAGGTTAATGTAATTCATTTTTTCAGTGAATGTAATCCTTTTGCATATGTAATTTTTTTTTTGTTTAACATTTCCATAGACTATATGATTATTATTGTGCAAGTTTTATCTGTATTGTCTTTTCAATTCTCTGTACTGTGTGCTTGTTTATGTTTATGCTCTTTATAACATACTAGTTTGTAATGATGCTTTATTATGTTGTTGTACTCTATTGCCAACTGACCCAGCAGAGCTTAAAATGGTCTTGCACTAGACAACCTACCCAATTGACAAACAATAGATAAATGAAATGATATTGTAAACCCTAGTTGGATTTCATACAGTTTGTTTCAACCAGTTATTAAATCAATCAATACATGGGCATATTTATTTGATATAGAATTGTTTATCTAACCAAATGTTTAGGCAGCTAAAATTACCCATAAGTAATTATTGTATTTTTACTTATTTTTGTATTCTAGAGTTTAGCCAGGAAATCCTCATGCTATGTAAGTGACAGGCATGGTGTATAGTATCTTCTAAAAATATATTTAATATTACTAATACTAATTATGTATGCGCCATTATGCCTGCATGCCCACGGGGCGGTTGCACTGCACATATCTGCCAGCACGGAGTTGAAATCCATTGCTGTGGCAATTTGTTTAGTGCCTGGCTATAATATCACAATCAGACACCTGAGTTGTACACAGGCCAAAGGCAATTATATAGGCCATCTATGGATGAAAGCCACTGGTACCTGCTATCATTTGAATATAGTGAAACAGTCACTGATCTTGCCTGTCACAGCTAGTGTGTATGTGTGTGTGTGTGTGTGTGTGTGTGTGTGTGTGTGTGTGTGTGTGTGTGTGTGTGTGTGTGTGTGTGTGTGTGTGTGTGTGTGTGTGTGTGCGTGTATGTGTGTCTGAAACAAATTGAAATACATTACTGCAATACATTATTTTTAGCTGATCACAATCGTGAATCTGAGGTGTACACAGCCAAATAAAATAGCTATAACTGGTGGACTTGGAGGCAGACTTTGGATGAAAGTGACTGATCCTCCCATTTTAAATAGTCACTAGAAGTCGAGTAATGAGGGATACATCAAAATATTAGGAATGTACTAAAATATGCCAAAGATCATCTAAAACATCATGGATTCTAGTGCCCCATGATAATTTAATTATTTTCTCCAGATCACATGAAAAACTCAGTGGTAAAGTGAACTAAAAGAAGTTACTTGGTTGTAAGTATATAATCCTCAACTAAGCTGCTTTAATATTCCCACAGCAGTATTTGGATTTTGCAATTGTTTTACATGATAATAGAAAACACATTGTAATAGCTGTATAAATAAATAAATTAATGTATATGCTGCTTAAAGCCAGATGTCTACTAAGGTGGAGAAAAGGGGGTGGTGGCCTTGGTGCAAGGTGTTAGGGGATGTGATCGACAGTTGCAGATGAGGAGGCATTTAGAAATTAATACAATACTGTATTTGCAGTCATGGCTAAAGCAACAAAGTGCTTTGTGTGTGGTATTCTAACTGTAGTTAGCCACCTGTTACATTTGTAGCAAACAGTTCTTTATAGTTTCAGCAGAAGACTTTTTTTTTCTTTTTTTTTGGGGGGGGGGCAGTTGTTAGAAAGGACTTTTTTGGATGTGGAGAGAGGACTTTTTTGAGATGAAGATGGGTGCCAGATTAGGGAGCTGTAACAGTTTCTAGATAGGGTAGCTATGGAACTACTTAGAGCAAAGCAAGACATATGTTTGATATGTACTTTCAGATTCATAATATTAAATAAATATAAGCTCCAGAATGTAATGATATATTTGAAATATTCAACAGAAGTCCAGTAATGAGAGGTATGGCACATACATGGATGAAAAAGGTTGGAAAATGTTCTAAAATTATCTGCAGAACATCTATAAATGTGTCTTCTGAGGCAGACCAAAATTTTAATTTAATTACTTCTTCCAGATCACTTAGAATAAACAAGGAAGTGAAGGGAAACAAGCTGCCTGACTTTGTATTTATTGTGCAGCTGAACTGCTAAACTGCTGTAGTTTTTCTTCAGCAGTATTCAGAGCCCACTTAAGCTTATCATGGTGATAAAAATAACATTTTGAAAGGTGTATAAATAAATAATGGCATATGCTGTCTAAAGCCAAAACAAGATGGCTTATTTCTGTGCAAATTCACATTCTTGAAACAAAACACACACACACACACACACACACTCCAGAATATGATGATAAAACTGAAATATTCATCAAAAGTCCAGTTTTAAGGGGTACAACATACACATGGGCTGGAATTCAAAAAGAATCCCACTGTTAGTATGAAGTCCTGTGGCAAAAAGGGTCAATATTTTTGACTGGGAAAAAAAATGAGATTCATAGATTAGCCGTAATGAGGAAAGATCTCATTATTGGCTAATTAGAATGTCTATGAAACTGAGTGGTTTACCGCTAGTGCTAATCAGCATTTTTCTTTGGTAACCATCACTGTCTGCCCATGCATAGCGGTGGTCCAGGCATCCACCTTATTCACTCTCCACCCACATGCACACATTCAAACACACCCACACAGACACACACACACACACACACACACACACACACACACACACACACACACACACACACACACACACGTGGACATAGTCCCATGCATCGTAACTCTCCATGATTTTCTTCTTATTTTCGCCATGTCTCTTATCACAGATGATAATAATCAGTACTGCCAAACATTAGTTTCATACATCTTATAATTTATTTAAAAGTTCTTTCTGCAAAGTCTGTTATTTTATTAAATTTTTAAGCTAGTTTGAGTAATGTTTTGAACTGTATGCAGTATGCCTGGTGTCTAGGGTTTCCCCCCAGTATTACAGCCTTTGCTCATTAGTCCAGGGGAAGTTAAGAGATCTGGAGGTCTCTGGCATGCGCACACTCACAGATTTCACACATACTGCATCAGACATGTGGGATTCATGATTATCCTTCAAAGCAATAGTCTTCAAAATACAAATGCACGGATGTGATTCACTGAAAACCACTTTCAGCAAACATGATTTCAAACTATTTTCCCCCAAGGGGGAGCCCCTCTGCACTCCCCCATGTGAGGGAGAACCCTCACATTCACCCCTAACTTATACCAACTCCACAATCACACAGCAGTGGAAAAAATACAATACCTCCCCTTCACTGAAAGTGGCTTTCAGTGACTCAATCATAGTGCTACTTTGCGTCAAAGTATGATCCCTTGTATAACATTCACATCCTACACACACACACACACACACACACACACACACACACACACACACACACACTCACCCAGCCACAGACACACACACACACACACACACACACACACACACACACACACACACACACACACACACACACACACACACACACACACACACACACACACACAGTTGAGACCACAGATACTCCTAAAGGCATGCACACATGCTGCAAAACACACACACACACACACACACACACACACACACACACACACACACACACACACACACAAACTCACAATCCCCACTACTACCCCCCTGCTAAACTCCCTGACACATCTTCTATGCAGTGTCTCCCATTTAAAGTACTGGGTGAATGCAGCCTTTTAGCCATTTTAATTACTGCATCTGCCTGTGTTAATTTACACAGCATCACTTGGCTGCATAAATTCCTTACCACAAGCATTTCTGGGGGGAGGCACATGGCTAATTTTCATATGCCACTCCCCAGGAATGCCTCATTAACTTTGCAGTTTGCCATAGAAACAGCCCACCATGGTGATTTAACATTATTTATTTAGTTAGTTATTTATTTATTTCCATTTGTTTCCCAGAAGAGTCCACTGGGCCAGGATAGCCCATTTTCAGTGGAGGTGTGGGGAGAAAAGCTCCAATGAAAGAAAAGATTTACAAAAACATATACAGATTTCAAATTTCAAAAAAATGCAAAATGTCATAGAAATTACCAAGTATATGCACATTCCAAATATCATAAGATTGTCATAGAAATGACATAGCATGCTATAAACTTGATAACAAAAATAATGGTACAAAAGGATTGACCATTGTGCAAGTATAGAGGGACAGTAATAAATATATAATACAGAGTACAATACAAGAAAGAAATAAAATGAAAAAAAAGTATAAGGGTTTGACATTAAATGTAGAATAATAAGTTAGAATCTAAGAAAATAACTTAAAGATAAAGGCATGAAGGGTGTTACTTCATAAATGCAAAAAGGGAAGGAAGGAGGAGAGAAAACAGTGAAAAGAGAGAGAGAAGGGGAGGTAGAAGAGGAAATGATCAACTGGAGAGAAGTGAGTAGGAAGAAGAAAATAAAGGAGAGAGAAGAGAAAAAGGGGGGAGCAATGACAGGGTATTAAGAAGACTGGAAGAAGAAAGGAAGCAGTGCAGAAGTAAGATTATATAAGATCATTAAGAAGTAAAAGAATACCTTTATTAGCAGAATGCTGGATTAAAGAGTTTTGGGGTTCAAACTGGAAGAGTTATGTAAAGGAGGAGTGTGTAATTGAACAGTTACATGTCCATTTGAGTAGAAGATGATTGTGTACTTTTAAAGTTGGAAGGGCATTGTTGTAAGCAGATGGAAGGCGGTAGGTTATTCCAGATTTTAGCAACATTATAAGAGTACAATAACTGACCTGCAGGTATCTTGGGTTTATGGATTTGCAGAAGATATTGACGTTCAGATTGTAGAGACCAACAGGGTTTTAGAGGGTGAATAAGGAGCTTAGTGCAGGGCAGTCCTGTGGCTTGTAAATCAGTCTGTGTGTAGTTGAGAGCTGAAGGAGGAGCAGGTATTGGGGGAGTTCCAGCCTTTGTAATTGTTTTAGGGCAACCCAGTGGTGAGTAGGGTGGCAACTATTTGTGGTGAATTTAGCAATTTTGTTGTCACAAGTTTCTAGTTTTGTTATCAGAGAAATTTGCAGGTTGGTTAGTAAAGGAGTGCCATATGTTCGCAAAGGTAAAAGGTAAGACCGTGCTAGAGTTTGTTTAGAAGGGAGGGAGAGGAACTTATTATGTCTGTAGAGCAACCTGAGTTTTCTGTGGATCTTGCTTATGCTGTTTTGGATGTGTAGATTGAATTTGAGGTTTTTATTGATTATTACCGCTAGCAATTTAGTGTGGGTTACTGACTAAATTTTGGTAGCGTTAAGAGAAAAGATTTCAAAGTCAGTTTTATTGATGGGAGAATTTCACTTAGGAGTAAATACAATACGTTTGGTCTTTTTGGGATTTAAAGAAAGATGATTTTTGTGAAGCCATTTTTCTCCAGATAAAAATGCTGCTTGGACAGATAGGTTTAAAATGTCTGAGATATGAGCACAGTAGACTATAGCAGAGTCATCTGCATGCTGGACTAGGGAACCCTGTTGAATACTACATACTATGTAGAATCACTGTGGTGAGGCTGTTTGGGAATCAGAAAGGGCACCGCCAGTGGAAAAATGGTCGTCTGAAGGTTTACTGCCAGTGGTAGACCTTTATGAATACCTGGGATGATCAAAGAGTTGCAAAAATGCTCTAAAATTTACCACAAAGCATCTAAAGTCCCATTGTTTCTGGGGGTCTTAACCAGCATCATTTAATTATTTTCAGCAGCAAAGCATTTAAGCTTCCAACAAAGTCCATTGCCTTCTCCAACAAATTTTGTGTCGAGCCTTAGAGGATATAAATGTATTTTGAAAAACTCACAATTGCCTCTTTTACCACAAAATCTGTAGTCCATTATCTTGTCAAGAGCCATAAGTGATATTCATAATTGTTTGCAGTGAGTTTGGAATGATATTTGTCATACACTGCCATGAAGCTGAAGGTCATTTCCAGGGTCGCAAACCTGCCGGTGGTGCTAGATTCTGAATCATTTAGTATCCAGTATAACTTCTTGATTACTCTAAACGTATTTCTCAGAGGCACATAAGTGCTAGACATGATGTGTAATTGAGTAACATTTTCTTATTTAGAACTTCATCCATGAGCTTCTTATGATAATGGACTTTCCGTGCAATAAGGGTATACCCAGTCAACAAGTACAAATGGGAGTGAGCCAAGATAATGCAGAATCAGCAACATTCTCTGGGTGAAAATAGCAGACTCTACAGGTAGAAGGAAGGGGAACAGAAATACGGGCTGATAGGAGGAGAGGGAGGAAGTGGAGGGAGATACAAGGAGCAGCTGTGTAGTGCAAAAACACAGATAAAAGTGGGGAAGATAGACAGAGCAAGCCTCTTTCATATGAAACATTAGGAAGAACAGATGAGAGAGCATTTTGGACTGAGTACCTGAATACCAGGAAGAAGACATCATCAATTCAGTAAATGGGGAGAATAGGTGCAAATAAGGACAGCATGTTGTTGTCACGTATTTTTTTCTGTTCATTAAAGGGACACAGATAATCTGTGAGACATCCCACACAAGGTTGTACCAGCTTCATGTGTGAAAGACTAGGGTACTTGTATGTAGTAGTGCATGCATAGTTGCTAGGTTGCTGGAAAGAATTAGTAGGAGAAGTTGTGAAATACGTTGTTGCAGATTTGGGTTTTGCATGATTCTGTTATTGTTTTGGCTATGTGTTGTATTAGTGTTGCTGGGACACGACAGCTGTGAAATATGTAAGCTGTATCATTGATGCTTGTGATAGTTTCTTTTTAGATGATTTGGATTAGAAGTGAGTTGCTTTCTTCTGGAGGGGAAACAAGTTATTACATCTACTTTTAGTTTGTGGAAATAACATTCAGGTAGGCACTTGTACACTGCTTCTGTCAGAAGAAAGGGGAAAAGGTGTGGAGATGTGCACTGATAGACTGTACCAGCATAAAAGCAATGTGAATGTATGAAGTGATTTGTTTTGGTCATAGATAGGTTAAGATTAAAAAAAGACTTTAGAGCCTAGAATGGTAGGTAACTCTGCTGCAGGGTAGTTGAGGAAGATGATGGGAGTGGCATCTTGATGGTTTGCTGGGGTGCATATTCAAGTACATTCTCCTCATCAGTTTAATGTCATCTTTAAGAGTTCTTGGGTTATTCGTTGTGTATAGTCTTGTCATCAAATTCAGTAAGTAGCATTTCTATAGGTAAAAGTCAGCATTATGGAAGATGGACAGCTTTCTTTCTTAGTTGTTTGAGCAGTTGTCTGCTGCGGGGAAGCTCTTTGAAATAAAAATGCTGTTTGCCATGTTTGAATTACATCTGGATAAAGAAATGATAGAAATGGGTGACTGGCTTTCAGTTTGGAGCCCACAATCCACTTTTGTTGCACTGATGAGGTAAAAAAAAACAAAATACACATGTCTACAGCTAATGGAGATTTGCTTTATTGGTCTGAATGTACCCGTAAAAACTTAAAAAGTAAAACATCATGGGCATTCACAGGATGATAAGATCATAAGGGATTGGTTGGCTAACAATCCTACGGAGTCTTTTTAAACCTTGCCATGTTTCCCAAAAATATTAGCCAGGTTTTGGTCCCATAGGTTTTTGTGGGGGGACATATAACTCCAGCATGATTGATCAAGCATTTATAAGGTGCATTTCTCTGACACAGACATAGATGTCAGACATGGGGTAAATTTTCGATTTCCCATCCACTGTATCTTGAATAGGTAAAGAAAAGAACTCTGCTTCACATGGATGGGAAACCTGTCCCAGAGAAGGGGCAGTCGCTGAGAAACATACCAGTTCTTCCACTCTGTTCTTATTTATGTTGCAGATAAGGTTTAGTCCCTGGGTGTTTCTGATGCTATTGTTTTGTGGATTTGCAACATGTCCATTAAGGTTGGGTTAGAGGATGCTTTGTAGGTTGAATACAGTTTATATGTCAGTAACCTGGTATAAGGATAAGGGAGTGAGGTGGTCTGTATAGCATGCGTTTCCTACACCATGTATTATTTTTGTGAAGAACCTCTGCAGATTTTCCAGTTGTTGTATATGCCTTGTCAAGTACATACCAAAGGGGGCATTTTATTCTATGACTGGTCTACTGTGGGCTGAGTACAACAGATCAATGACATCTTTGGACCTAGATAACATAGCTTTACTTATAAGTTCTGCAACATAAAAAGATTTCCTTACAACAATAGATCACTGTTTACATGCGTTCCCAAATCCTTGACCACTGGGTCTCTTCTCAATATTGTTAATGTGGCAATTTGAAGAGGTGGCCATTTTTCAGAAAGAAACTATTTTGCACTTCTTGGCATTGAGTTTTAGACCACAATTCTGTCACCAGGTATTAGTCAGTGTCAGGCCTTCTTGATATTTTGCACTTCTTGGCATTGAGTTTTAGACCACAATTCTGTCACCAGGTATTAGTCAGTGTCAGGCCTTCTTGGAGGGTAGTTGTGTCTTGAGGGAAATTCAGTGACTGCGCTTAGTTTGCAATCATCTGTGAACTTGGCCAACCAGAGGCCTTTGATGCTGGGCTTGACTTCAAAGAAGCAGATGCCAAAATGGTGCGAACCCAGCATCAAGCTCTAAGAGTGACTGACCTTTTTGTGGAGGTAGACCCCCCCATCCTGACTTCCTGAGTCCTATTTGTGACCCAGCTGACTATCCAGTGAATGACATAGGGTTTTATACCTAATTTAGTAAGCTTGTCTAGAAAGGCCTGAGTGAGGTATTGTGTTGAATGCCTTGGCCAGGTCAAGAGAGACAGTATCCACCAATGCATTGGGCTGGATGGCTGCCACAATAACCCTATTACTGACCACAAGGTTACACATCCGAATACTACAGTGGATGTTCTCAGTCCAATGGTCTTTACATGGTCACACACTGATTCATCTGATCAGGTTATCATGCGTAAGCAAGGACTTTCTCCTATGGTGGCTACACTCTTTGGAAGTCATCCAAGGCCATCCCTTTGTTCTCCCTCTGCCAAATGCCACACTAACCACTGATGCCTCCCAGACAGGGTGGGGGCATTTTCTGGGACAGACTGTCCAAGGCATGTGTATTTCTCAGGAGACCAATTTGCATATAATATCCTAAAGATGAGAGTGGCTCTTCTATTGTTTTGTTACAAGTGCTACACAGCTTTCTCCTACTAGATACTATTGCTATCCACACAGACAATATGTCCATAGTGTGGTACATCAAAAAGCAAGGAGGAACTAGATCTTACCCATTATGTTGAGAAGTAATGAGAGCATGGCAATGGGCGCTCTCTACCAACCACTTTCTAACTGCAATGCACATTCCAGGGGAGTCCAACATTCTTGTGACAGGCTCAGCGGAGTTTTACTGATGCCTCACAAGGGGTCACTAAATCAGTCAGTGGAAAACATGATTTTCCTCAAATGGGGTCAGCCTTACTTCAATATCTTTGCATCCCCTCTCAACAGCAAATGCAGCAGGTTCTTTGCCTTGATCCCACCTCAGAGACAGTCACCGAAAGATGCTCTAGTCCTTGCTTGCCCCCCCCCCCGGTCTAATTTATGCATTTCCTCCATTATCTCTGATTCCCAATTATTTCGGAAAGCACATTGGTTGAAGAGAAAAGTAGTCTTCATTGCTCCCTTTTGGCCTCACCAGGTCTGGTTCACCTTCATTTGGTCTCACCTGGTTTGCCCTCCTTGGACACTGGAACCTCTAACAGATCTGCTGTACCATTCCTCAGGGCAAACTCACCCAGATCTTCAAGGCCTAAAACTGACTGCATGGTTTCTCTAATTCCAATGATAAGTAGACATTTCAGGCTTTCATCCTCAGTCCAAAAAACTCTGATTTCTTCCCACAAAGTATCGACCAGAAAGATCTACAAGAGCAAATGAAGAGATTCTCCATTTGGGCGCAACAGAAGTTTATTGACCCCTTTATGGCTTTTGTCCCATTAGTATTGAATTTTCTGGCCTTTCCTTTCCAAAACAGAGCCAGTTATTCCACAGTTAAAGTTCATTTGGCAGCCATTTCAGATTTTCATGCTGGAGAGAATTCTACTTCTCTAGCATCATCAAAGCTATGTCAGGCCATCCTCAGAGGTTCCTTTTTGCTTTGTTCTGCAATCAAGGACCATACTCCTCCTTGGGACCTGACTTTGATATTACAGGCATTACTGCTTCCTCCTTTTGAAGTGGCAGCTAAAGTGGATTTGAAGTTTCTGTCTTGGAAGACTGTCTTTTTAGTAGCCATTACTTCAACAAAGAGAGTTTTGGAACTGCACACCCTTTCCTCTAAACCTCCTTATTTAATTTTCCACAAGGACAGAGTATCTATTTGGATCAATCCATCCTTTTAACCAAAACTTGCTTCTGAAAACAAAATCAATCAGTCTGTCAACCAACCAGTTTGCTTTCCCAAATTTCAGAACAAGGAGAATACATGCTACATCTTCTAGATGTTCATATGCAGTTGCATTTTTATCTGGACAGGACCAAATCTTTCAGGAAATCTGATCAATTGTTTATATCTTTTTCAGATGTTAGAGAAGGAACAGCAGTTGCCAAACTGACCCCAGCCAAATGGCTAAGAGATTGCATTTCCTTAATTTATTCTTTGAAAGATATTCCTTTGCGTGGACCTATCAAAGCCTAGTCTATGAGATCCATGGCGACTTCTCAAGATTTTTTCTAGAGTGTGAAATTGATAATATTTGTGTTGCTGCCTCCTGGTCAAGTTCCCATACATTTATTACACATTATAAATTAGACATTACTTGGTCTGCCTTTAGCTCTGTGGTTCTCCAGAATATCCTTCCGTGAGGGCCACCCTAGGTTATTCTAGCTGGTGACTCTGTCCCACAGGTGGAAGAATGCATGAAAATTGACAACATCAGATAAAGAATTTATATTCTTACCATAATGTTCCATCTGTGTTGTTTATTTTCATTCTTCCTCCACTTTTCCACCCTCCTTACCCCTGTCTAAAATGTTATAAGACCTGGCAGAGAGACTTGGAGGAACCACAGTTTCCATTTTTTGAGCTCCTGAAATACTTTTCTCTCTCTTTTTTTGTCCTGCCTGTGAGCTTCTCATAATTTACAGATATGGGTATATTGATATCTTATGTATATGTTAGGGGCAAACTCAATCTGAGGTAATCTAGGGGGATGAGGCATTGTGGGAGAGATAGGAAAAGCTCGAGCTTCAAATCTTCAGCTTAGTAATTGGCCGAGTCAGATTCAAGGTAGGATCCAGAACCCACAGTTGGAGGAAGAATGAAAATAGACAACACAGCTGGAATATTATGGCAAGAACATAACTTCTTTTTTTTGTAAGCAAGAAGGCTTGAAAAATACAACAAAATGATGAACGCCATGCAAAATGCTACGTTCCTTGCAACTGTGAAGATATTAGGCTGTTTTTTTTCCATTAGCAAATGTTTCAGTAAGAATCAAGAAGTCTGCAGCTGAAGACAATTGTACATTCTGTTCTGAGTGAAATTTACAAAGATTCCATCACGCATCTGCACAGATACTAGCTGTCTTTTTCTGTGAGATGAGATATATTTTTATCAACCAGAGGAAAAGTTGTGTACAATAATTAATAAAGAGTTGAATGAATTCATCTGAGAGGGTAAGATAGCAAGGGTTAAGTGGGATAAACTGATCCTTCCAGTAGAACAAAGTGGATTAGGATTACTTTATTTGAAGGGATACTTTAGAACTATACAGTTACAGCCCATATATAATACAAGCAGAAAGTTATTATTCAAAGTAGAAAAGGATAATGGTGATTAAGCAGTGGGAATGTTCAAGAAATAAGGAGAGAGTGGGATTTTGGATGCAGATTCTTAAGGAGAATAATAACAACCATACAAAACATAATATGGGAACTAAGCAATCACAAGAATGGAGAAAGGAGATTTTTACCAATAAGAAAGAGAGGTGAAAATTACTGGAGAAAGCTGGCAAAGGAACCAAGGTATTGCTAACAAATAACTAATGAGGGAAAGGTAATAGAGTTGAATGAGGCCAAGAAAATGTTTAAACTGCAAGCTAGAGACTGCCTTCCATTCTAGGGACTGATATCAAAGCATAGGTAAAGAGAAAGGGAGAGGAGAATCCTAGGTGAAAGACCTGATCTGGTAGAGACTTTTATTAAATCTAAAACAGAAGCTGCTGTTAAAAGGGATAATGAGTAGGGCATATAAAATTTTGCATAATACCTTTAAGAATCAATCAGAGGAGGTTAGAAAAGGTTGGGAAGATAGACTGAGAAAGCAATTTAAAAGGCAACAATGGGAGGACATATATATGGGTCACAAGTATGCAACAAAGTCCAGAAGGTTTAGGATTTTTTACTTGGAAGTGTTTGCCTTGTTATTTTTATATCCCATGCAGACTTCAAAGAATTTCTCCTTAGGTAGACAGCAGATGTTGGAGGTTGGATGGGAAGAAAGAAGTAACTAGGAACATATGTTTGGGGAGTGTAATGAGTTGGCAGATTTAAAAAAATCCCTACAGAGTACTCTGTCATAAATATTGGGTGATCAGATGACTGTAGCTGATGAAATTATTCTTTTGAGCTGGGACACAGGATCTGAATTGCCTAGACATAGTAAGTCCTTTAATTCTGCTGGCTGTCAAAAAGGCACTTACCAGTAATTGTAAATCAAAGTCTAAACCAACTGTATATGAAGTACTGAATCTTATAAAGAGATAAAAGAACTGGAAGAGAGATCTTTTGAAAATCAAAGGAGATAATTACATAGAAATAAATGAAAATTGTAACAATACATGCAGAATAATGTCCCAGAGGAGGAGAGAGGTTTAAGGGAAGGTATACATTGAGCAAATTATGTAATGTTGGACTGATGATAGTTATAAAAAAAAGAAAAGATGTGATGTATAATATATGTTAAAGGAAAAATGTTAATATGGTTGTTTTACTTTTTTGTTAATATATATTTGCCAATGTCTTAAGTGATTTTATTTTTATGTATGTATTTATTTATTTATTTAATAACATTTGGTTATCAGAAAGTCTGACTGGGTCAGAAACCCATTTTCAGCGGAGGCCTGGGGAGAAAAGCTCCACATTATAAAACATTATAAATATTAGAAAGTATAGAACTTTAGTGTAATATATACAAAAGTGAACAAGACAGACAGCTGATAATATAATAAACGTGTTTAAAAAAAGATAGAAAATTTCTTTAGGAGTAGATCATGAGAAAGAGTATCAAAAGTTTTTGATAGGTAGCGGAAAAGAGATGAAACTAGTATATTATTTCTATGGTCTTGAACTTTGTTAATGAAGGATAGAAGGGCAATATATATTTGCTATATGATGGGAAAAAATCATGTTGAGAGGGGAAGAGGGGGTATTCTATAGAGATAATGAGGCAGTTGGAAATGTATACATTTTTGTAAGATCTTAGACATGGACAGTGGGACAGAATGGCTATGGGTCTGAAACTGTTACTTTCAATGGAAGGTCCTCCTTTATATAGTGGAATAATATAAGAATGTTTGCATAAGGCAAGGACATATGATTCTTGTACTGATCTGTTGATGAGATAGTGACTGGATAGGCTATGGCATTTGGCTGCTACTTTGAAGTAATTTGAGGACAGGTTATCTCGGGCTAGTGTTGTTGGTTGTAATTTAGAGAGGTAAGACTGAATTGTAGAAGCAGGGATGGGTAGGATAAAGAAGGCCTTTCTATTAATGGAGTGTGTTTGGACAGAAGGAGAATCTTGTACAAAGCTAGGATTGATAAGAGACGTAGCCAAATTTATGAACCGGGAATTAATGGCTGTGGTAGTAATACAGTCAGGCTCATTAGGTGATGGGTTTGGTTGGAATAGCTTGCCTGGTTTTAGGATCTTGGCTATATTTGACCAGAAATTTTGTGGAGATCTGTTCTGTTGGTTTTGGTTATTGGAGATCTGAGAAATATTTTTTTTTCTTATCTTGACTGACTTTGGCTTTATTGGTATTACTTAATGTTTGGTATGCTTGGAAGGAGTCAATTGTTTTGTTAGCTTTTCAGTAATGCCATGCTTTTTTTTTCCATTTGCTTCATGAGTAGTTTGATGAGTTAAGATAATCAGGGGACAGCATTGAACCAAACTCATTTTTTTCCTAATAGGAGTTAGTGCATTTAATATTGATAAGAATCTTTGGATAAAATGCAAGACTGCTTCATCCAGTGGGAATGTTTTCAATATCTTTCAGTTATAGTGTGATAATATATGGTTACATGTCTCGCTGTTAAAGTTGGAGAAGATTCTTGTACAGCTGTATGAGTCTGGTTTTGTAGTGGAAGGATGGGAGTGGATGAACAATTTGGGATGGTGATTACTTATGAGACTGGAAGTGCTCCTAAGTGAAAGATATTTTAGAGTTATTTGCAAGGATTCAGTCTATAGCTCTTTCAGTATTGGAGGATTTATTCAGTCTATTAGGACTTGTTATTAGCTGGGTCAAGAAGAAGAGATGGTAGAGAGTCTGTGTGCTTCTAGGTTGGGTAGAGTCTTGTTAGGGATTACATGTAGTCCAGTCAGAATTAGTGCCACCAAGGATTAAAGCTTTGTAAGTTATTTTCAAAGAGATCCAAGATAAGATGTCCTCAATTATGGGAATATTGTCTTTATTATTTGGTAGGATACAGAGCACAGTTATACAAATATATTTATGGTAGTTGACATGTAGAATGGATAGTAACATTTTGCATTCCCAAATTTAAGAGTATCTTTTGGGAATGGAGTAACCTTTAAGTTGTTATACTATACTATGGCAATGCTGCCTCCATGCTTTCAAAGATGGTCTTAACAGAAAACACTCTAGGTAGGTGGGAGGATTTCAATATTTGAAATGGCATGCGTAAGCCATGTTTCTGTAGTATTACTATAGCTGGTACCTTCTGAAGCATCCATGCACAAAAGTTTGTGATTTTATTAGATGTACTTTGGGCATTTAGGGTAAAGATTTTGAGATTGTGAGGTGAGTGCTTAGTTGGTGTGGGTTGTGAGCTGGGAGAGACAGTAACAGTAGTGGAGTTTGTAGATTTGGATTGAGCTCTGGGTCTGGATTTTGAATGGATATCACCACATATAAAAACTGAGGTGAGTTTGAAAGGCATATGGTGAGTGGATAAGGCTGAATTTCTGCTATGGGTGAGTTAGCAGAAGAAGAGTGTAGATGCCTTGAGGAGATCATGTACTGAAATGTGTTAGAGAGGGTGAGATGTATGACAAATGGTGAAGAATTGTACAGGTCTGAAAGGATGTACGTTGGTGGTGTTAGCAGAGCTGACTGGAATGTTGTCAGCTAAGACAAGTATAATAGTAGGGAGATGGGAATAACAGGTAGGATGGTGAGGTTGGGAGGATGGTATAATAATAGGGATTTATATAACTCTGAGGCATTGGAGAGCTGTTTAGGAGGTCACTGATGCAAGAAGAGGTGAGTGGTCAGCACTGGACCAATTTTGAAGCAGTGTGGTAGTTTTATCAAAAAAAAACCATTAACAATGTCCCAGGGCTTAAGCTTCTTATTAAACAAATGACAATGAAAGGCAAGGACTATAAGGGGGTGGGGTTGTTAGTGATCTTGCAACCACTCATAGGTCAGGGTCCAATGGGAAGGTACCTTAAAGTTTGTGCATGGCATGAAGGGTCAGGGTAACAAATCTTATAGGTTCATAGCTGCTTACCAAGCTAATGACCACAAGGGCCTTTTTAAGCTTAGCCATGCATCCCAAATTTCTGACAACTTCTGATACCCTTGATAAGTGTAAGCATGGGCCTGAGAGATTAATCATTTACAGGTTACCTGTTTGCATTACAGACATAGGAGACAAACCAGGGATGAATTTCTGATTTCCCATCCAATTGTCCAAGTTGAATTAGGTTAGAGAGGAATTCTGCTTCACATAGATGGGGAGCCTGTTCCATAGATGTGGTAGTCTCTGGGATACATACCTATCTCTCCAGCAGGTCCTATTCATATCACAGGTAAAGTTTAGAACTGGAAATTCTGGTACTCTTTGTTTTTGTGGATATTCAGGAGTTCCATCAGAGTGGGGTCTGACAATGTCCTGTATGCCAGGCATAGATCTCCCCTCAAAAGCCTGTAGGAGACAGAATGCAGGGATAGAGCCTTGAGGTGGGCTGCATAGGAAATTTTACTTAAGCCTTGTATTCTTTTAGTAAGGAACCTCTGTGGATGTTCCAGTTGTTGGATATGCTTGGTTAGGTGCATACCAAAGGGGGTATTGTACTCAATGATAGTTCTGATGAATGCTGAATACAGTGGAACAATGACTTCCTTGTAATTAGATGCCATACCTTTGTTTATAAGTTGCGCAACATAGAATGATTTCCTCACCACTGTAGACACGTGATGATCAAAGGCTAGAATACTATCTATGTGTGCCCCTAAGTCTCTGATTACTGGGTCAACTCTAAGGGGTGTGTTGTCAGTATGATAGTTACCAGGGATGGATGACTTCACAAAGGATACTATTATGCATTTCTAGGCATTTAGTTTTAGCCCATGGCTCTTACACCAGTTGTTTGTCTGTGTCAGCCCCTCCTGGAGAACATTTGTGTCAGTGTGAGATTCAATAACAGCTCCTAATTTGCAATCATCTGCAAATTTAGTCAGCCAGAGACCACTGACATTGGCCTTGACTTCTGAGAAGTAAATGCCAAAAAGGAGCTGTCCAAGGAGTGATCCTGAGGGACTCTGGGATGACTGTGCATTGGCCCAGTAATCAAGGAGCCTCATTCCTCACCACTAACACCAGTGAGGGTCATCCACATTGGGAAGGATAACAAGCCCACACACAGTAAAGTACAATTTCCTTTAAGAGCACACAGAGATTACAGTCAGTCTGGGGCTGGTTTCTCCCTTTCTCTCCAGATCCCCAATAAGACTCCCCACTGGCACAGCTATAGCATACATATATCAGCCTAGTGGTCAAGCTAAACCCTCCAGCACCCTCTCTGTCCAACCAGTGCTTTGTGTCCCTGCCCACGTATCTGATACACACACACTTTGAGATATGAGTTATATACAAACACACAGACACTCCTGGGGAAGGCTGGCATAGGTTCTCCAGCTATGCCCCCTTCTCTGTCCAGGCTATAAGGTAGAAATCACTGCCACCAACCACTAATATCAGCTACTAATAAGGCCCTTACCAAAGGGTGTCCAATTTTACTGTGCAATATTATTATTATCCAATTAATAAGTATGATGAACAGCAAGACTTATTGGAGTGGCTTGGACAGTATCACTATATACATGCAATGTACTCTAGAGCTTAAATTATCTCTACACAAAACAGCCACAGTTGAAAGGTTTAAAAATATTTAATAATAAATAATAAAAACACAAGACAAATCCCCCTCAATTCAACACAGTGCTAGTCAAGAGTTCAGAGATCACAGGAAAATGCTTAAAATAAGACGGTATAATAGTCTGACATAAATATAGAAAACAGCTAGTCTAATCTTACTATTTTCTATCTATTTCTAAGAGAAAGACTAAAGTCTAAGATCCTACTTACATACAGAACAAAGGCAGAGTACTGGTGAGCTTGTCAGTTCTGAAGACAAATGTAAAATACTCTCTTTCTCTCTCTCTGAGAAAGTCTTAAACTGATAATACATCACTGCCGACTCATTTAAGATTACATCATTCTTAACAGTTCTGATTTAGCTTCCCAGGCTAACAGAAACTCAAAATTTACATTTCTTTTTGTAATGCGCACCTGTAGGAAACCACAGCCATAAAAGACATTATACATGTAAAATCTAGCAATTAACTCTGGTCTCAAAACAATAGAAAGAATTTGCTGGTCCAGACATCACGGCTCTAAGTTTGAGATCAGTCATCCAATGCTTGACTTATCAGCTTTCTTCCAGCAGAGGGCACTGTGGTTACATTTTTGAAGCTCAGTACAACATATAGTTTAATCATAACATATAGTTCTCTTTTACATTTGTAAAACCAGCCTGTGGATTATATTATTACAAATCACATAGAATTATTTACAAGATTCTATCTGGCTGGGGTGGCAGCCTTTCAGTTTTTCACAGACTCCACTTGTGACTGGCTTCTTTGTAGAGGTGGACTCCCCAATTCTAACTTCCTGGGTCCAGTCTGTGAGCCAGTTGGCTATCCACCGAGTGACATATGGGCTTGTACCTAACCTCATGAGTTTGTCAATAATGCTCGAGTGAGATATTGTGTCAAATGCCTTGGCCAGGTCAAGGTAGGCAGTGTGTACAATTTTGCCCCACATCCATTGCTTTGGTGACCTTCTCAGAGTAGTCCACCAGGTTGAATAAGCATGAGCTGCCCTTGACGAAACCAAACTGGGTTGGGTCCAGTGTCTGGAGGTTTACTATATCTCCGTTGATTATCTCCATGATAATTATTTTCATGGCTTTACATATAAGACTAGTAAGACTTATGAGTCAGTAGTTTCCAGGGTCTGTAGATAGCCCACCTTTGTGCAGAGGGGTGACTGTTGCCTTTCTCCATTCATGAGGCATGAAGCCTGTTTGGAGGCTACAGTTAAATTGTAATTCCAGATGCCCTGATAGGTCATGTTTCATGCTATTTAGAAGGCATCCTGGGATATTGTCATTGATGCAGTGTTCTTGGTCTTAGAGAGAGCATTAAGGACCTGTTCCCCAGTGATAGTAGCGGGAGTTATATTCATTGATATTTCCTGAGGTAAGGTTGGGGGGATGTAAAGTTGGAGCTGAATTTATCAGCCAGGAGGTTTGCTATGTCTTATGGCTCAGTATAGGTGACTCTATTTACAATGAGCTCTGCACACAATTGTGTACTGCCTTTGAGGTTGTAGGCATAACTAAAGAATGCTATGTGGTTGTCCTTGGCCTGGGAGGCCAAACTTACCTCAAATTTGGCTTTGGTAGACTTTATTTGTCCTCTGAGTTGTTTGTTTAGTTTGACGAGAGTGCTTTTCTCCTGCTGGGTGCTGAACCTCCTAATTTTTGCCATGATTTTCTTCCTCCTGTTATACATCCGATTGATTTTGTGATTCCACCAGGGTGGCTTGTTTTTTGAGCTAGCACTGGCGGTGCTGCACTGACATATATGCTTGTAACCCTAGGCTCCATCTTTGCAACTTAGCATTTTGCTGACTAGCTCGGTGTAACCATTTTAGGGGATTGTGATCTGTAACTACAGTGAATTTCTTTCCATACAGATAAGACTGAAGTTTCTGCAGTGCCTACACTATGGCTAGACATTCCTTTTCTATACCCGCATAGCATTCCTCCATGGGGTGGAGCCTACAACTGAGATAAACCACTGGGTGCTCTTCGAAATCTGGCTAAGTACAGCCCCACCCCATTGTTCGAAGCATCCACCTGCACAGCAAATTATTTGCCGTAATCTGGACTGGCTAACACAGGGGGTCCTCCCAAAGCTTCTTTAAGCTTCTGGAATGCCTGCTCACCTGCTGGGGTCCACACTACCTGATCTGGCCTGTTTTTATTTGTTAGGTCTGTAAGAGGAGCAGCTATGATACTACAACTGGGGATGAACTTTCTGTAGTATTCTGCTGTCCCTAAGAATGCCCTTACCTGCTTTTTGGTAACAGGTGCAGGCCATGCCTGAATGGCTTCCACTTTGGCAGGTTATGGCCTGATCTTACCACTCCCCACTCTATGGCCCAGGTAGGAGACCTCTGCCCTACCCACCTGACATTTGCTCGGCTTAATGGTCAACCCTGCCCTCTGTAGTTTGCCCAGCACCCCCCTGACATGTTGAAAGTGCTCTTGCTAGGAATGACTGTAGATGGCAATATCATCTAGGTAAGCAAGGGCAAACCCTCCTGCTCCTACTAGGATATGAGCTAAACCAGCCTCTGGAAAGTTGCTGGGGCATTTTTCATCCCAAAGAGCATCTTTGTAAACTCATACAAGCCAAAAGGAGTCACAAAGGCTGACCTCTCTCTAGCATTGGGAGTCAAGGGCACCTGCCAGTAACCCTTGGTAAGATCAATGGTAGTAAGATACTTAGCCTCACCCAGTCTACTCTAGGGCCTCATCTGTCCTAGGCATTGAGTAAGCATCTGACTCTGTGTGACTATTTAATTTCCTGTAGTCCACACAGAACCTGGTGCTGCCATCCTGCTTTGGCACCAGCACCACTGGGGAAGCCCAGGGACTGTTGGACTCTTGAATTACCCCTAGTTCCAACATCTCCTGCATCTCCTCACTCAGAGTCTATTTGACTCTTTGGGGGACCTTATAAGGAGTCTGCTTAATAGGCCTTTGGGGTCCTGTATGCATCTGGTGCTGCAACATGGGTGTATATTAAATTCTCAACAGCCGACAGTGTCAAATCTGACATTGTCGACATGAGAATAGCGAAACTGCAGAACATCGAACAAGTAAATGGAAATCTACGTAAGGGGAGATTTCTGTTTACTTCAATGTAGTGTGGTCTCGGAGTTGGTATATTTAAGTAGTGGGGGGCGGGGTGCAGGTGGGCTTGCCCCCTTGCCTACACCATTTATTTTTTTTGGGGTTTTTTTGTTTTTATTGTTTTTTTGTGAACATTCGATGTTTTAACAGTTCGATCACTAAAGGTCGACCTTTATTGATTCAAACTGTTAAATATTCTATGTTCTAATATAGACCCCTGCACCAGATGCATACACCCTGGTTTCCCCAGGGAGCATGTCCCCAAACTCCTGTAACACTGCTTGGATTTCTCGAACATAAGTAGGAGATAGCTGCTGGGACATTGCCTCCCCTTCCACTGAGATGTCAGTCTGAGTCTCACTGAGATCAGTCACCAGATCTCCCTCAGACTCCTGCAATCCACTGCAAATAATCAACACAAGGTACTCCCTATCATGGTAAGGTTTCATCATGTTAACATTGTACAATTTGTGCCCCTGCCTTGCATTTCTACCATGTAGTTAACATCACTTACCTTTCTTACCACCTTGTAGGGTCTCTACCAAGCTGCTTGCAGCTTGTTGTGTCTGACAGGAATGAGAACCATTACCTGCTGCCCTACAGAATACACTCTAGCTCAAGCATTCCTGTCACACCAGACCTTTTTTCTGTTGATGTGCTTCTGACAGGTTCTGCTGGGCCAAGCCCATGAGTTCTCTGTGCCTTTTCCTGAGGTTTAGCACATATGCCACAACAGACTCCTTATGAGATTCACAGTCACCTTTTCACTCATCACATATTAAATCTAGAGGTCCCCTCACCCTATGCCCATACAGCAACTCAAAGTGTGAAATACCTGTGGATTCCTGGGGAACCTCTCTGTAAGCAAACAACAGGTGGGGCAAATATTTCTCCCACTCCCTATTAAACTGGTGCAAATGCCCATAGCATGGACTTGATTGTAGAGTTTAACCTCTCAGCAAGACTATTAGTCTGGGGATGGTAGGGGGTGGTCCTCAGGTGTTTCACCCCACAGTACTTCCACAGACAAGCCAGCAGGTCTGACATGAAATTGGCACCTCTGCCAGTCAGTATTTCTTTTGGGAAACCTACCCTGCTGAAAATCTCTAACAAAGCATTTGACACCTTTTCTGCCTCAATGGAGGACAAACGCACTGCCTCGGGATATCCTGTAGCATAATCTACTACCACTAGGATATACTTTTTCCCTGTAGAACTTGGGGTACTCAGAGGCCTCACAATATCCATAGCTACCCTCTGAAATGTCTCCTTAATCACAGACAAAGGCATCAAAGCAGCTTTCACCTTTTCTCCTGCCTTGCCTACCTTTTGGCACTGCTCATAGGTCCTGCAGTACCCTGTTACATCACTAGAAATTCCAGGCCAAAAGAAGTTCTGCATAATACGTCTATCTGTATGTTTTATGCCCATATCACCTGCAAAGGGAATATCATGGGCTATGGCTAGAAGTGCCAGATGGTAGGCCCTAGTCACTACCAACTGCTGTATCCTCTCATTTTCTAGCCCTCCCTCAGGGGTTCACTCTCTATACAGTAACCCTTTGTTGCAGTATACAGATTCCCCCTTCCCTTCAGAATCAGGTGCCTCACTAGCTACCTGCCTCAGACCTTGTAATTTAGGGTCTGAGAGCTGAACCTGTCTCATCTCTCTCTTTGTAACCCTTCCCAGCTCCCCTTCCACAGGAAGTCTGGCATCCTCTGACAGCGGTGCCTCACTGTCAGCCTGGGTACTACTACTACTCATCTCTACCTTTGCAGTCACTCTGTCTAAGGGACCATCAGTACACAGAAGCAGCAGTGGCTCACCTTCAGTCTCACTGCTACAATATAGCTCCCTCCCTGAAGTAACCACCTCACCAGTCCTGGCTGCAAGTATGCATTCTGACTGGGTCTCCTCCAGGCTACCAGACCCACATGCTCGTCTCCTAGTCTGACTGTGTGTAACTGCATTAACACATGGTACTGCCTCATCAAAATCCTTCCCTATCAGGACAGCTGCAGGATTGTAGTTTGGTACCCCAGTTGTTTTGAGACAACCTACTATTGGCATTTTGTCTTCCCCACTTACTGGCTGCCTCACCTTTTGTTCCCCACCTTGCCTCCGTGGACATCTATGTGCCACATGGCCCCACTGGTTGTTTTCAAAACATTTAACCCTAGGTCCTGGACGTGTACCTGGACTAGTGGTTTCCACTGCTACTGGCAGATTCTGTTGGAGCAGTCTGGGCTGCCCACCATGGGTTCCTTTAGACACATGAGCAGTACTGGGGGTCTCATTTGTGTGCATGGATGCCCTAATTGCTATGTATAGTTCTCCCTTCTTCCCCAACTCATTTGAAGTAGCACATTGTCTATCAGCTAACCAGATCCTCATGTCCTCAGGCAAAGTGCTTGTTCCCTCACCAAAAGGTCTGCCAGCCCTTCAAAAGTGGTGACCTGACATCCACTCACCCACCTATGAAAATAAGTGCTCAGTTCAGCAACATATTTACACACACTTTCATCTGGCTTCCGTCTATGCTCACAAAACATTTTCCTATAATCTTCAGGTTTTAGCTTAAAAAATTCTACCAGACAATTCTTAACAACAGTATAATTTAAGAAATCATTGTCTGACAGTTTAGAAAGTGTATTTACAGCTTTACCATGGAGTAAAGGGGTCAGGAGCCATACCCAGAGCTTTGGTCAACATCATACTATTTACATGCCCTCTCAAACATATGAATAAAACTATCAAAAGTATCCCCCTCTGTAAACTGTGGAAGAAATTTACTGACAATATGTGCTTCTGGGCTCTGGTTACTCCCTTCTCCATTACCTCTGTGACTCTGGGGAAGAGTCAGCATCTCCTTTTTGTGCTGCCTCTGCCTCTCCTTCTCGTCAGCTTCCAGGCATAGCAGCTTCTCATTCCCCTCAGCTTGTAGACATCTCAGTCTCTCTGCTGTTTCTGTTTCCAAACTCCTGGCCTCCAACTCAAGTCTGTTTACCTCCAGATGGATGTTTAAGTCATCTGCAGAAAGGTTGAGCTGTCCATTCTCAGAATGTTATACATCTCCATGGCCTGTCTGATTGTCCTCCTGATTGCTGTTTTCTGATGCAGCTGTGACAAAAGCTGCAATCATGTCTGCCTTAGTCAGGTTTCCATGCACCAGTCCCTTAGCCTAGCATATCTCAGCCAAATGGCTCCTTGTCAGCTTGTCATGCTCCTCTGCTGACATGCTTGCCTGCTCTCCCTGACTAACTAAGCTAACAAAAGAAATAAAACAATTGTGATCTGAACTCTGAATATTCACTGCGTGGCTGATTTAGAGTACAAAAACACCTTCAGTGATCACTGTACACAAGCTACATGAATTCACTATCCACACCACTACAAGCCAATTAGTATGTGATGTGGCTAAGTCACCACTATCAAACAATTAATATCTGATGTGGATATCCCACCACTGCCAACCAATTAATATGTGGTGTGGATATCTCACTACTGCCAACCAATTAATATGTGATGCCCGTGCACTGGCCCAGTAATCAAGGAGCCTCAATCCTCATTATTAACACCAGTGAGGGGCGTCCACATTGGGAAGGATAACAAGTCCACACACAGTAAAGTACAATCAATTAGGAAGTATGATAAACAGCAAGGCATATTGGAGTGGCTTGGACAGTATCACTATATACATGCAATGTGCTCTAGAGCTTAAATTATCTCTATACAAAACAGCCATAGTTGAAAGGTTTAAAATATTTAATAATAAATAATAAAAACACAAGAAAAATCCCCTCAATTCAACACAGTGCTAGTCAAGAGTTCAGAGATTGTAGGAAAATGCTTAAAATAATACCGTAGAATAGTCTGACATAAATATAGAAAACAGCTAGTCTATTCTTACTATTTTCTATCTATTTATAAGAGAAACACTAAAGTCTAAGATCCTACTTACATACAGAGCAAAGGCAGAGTACTGGTGAGCTTGTCAGTTCTGAAGACAAATGTAAAATGCTCTCTTTCTCTCTCTCTCTAAGAAATTCTTAAATTGATAATACATCACTGCTGACTCATTTTAGATTACATCATTCTTAACAGTTCTGATTTAGCTTCCCAGGCTAACAGAAACTCAAAATTTACATTTCTTTTTGTAATGTGCACCTGCAGGAAATCACAGCCATAAAAGACATTATGCATGTAAAATCTAGCAATTAACTCTGGTCTCAAAACAATAGAAAGAATTTGCTGGTCCAGACATCATGGTTCTAAGTTTGAGATCAGTCATACAATGCTTGACTTATCAGCTTTCTCCCAGCAGAGTGCACTGTGGTTACATTTTTGGAGCTCATTACAACATATAGTTTAATCATAACATATAGTTCTCTTTTACATTTGTAAAACCAGCCTGTGGATTATATTATTTACAAATCACATAGAATTATTTACAAGATTCTATCTGGCTGGGGTGGCAACCTTTCAGTTTTTCACAGACTCCACTTGTGACTGGCTTCTTTGTAGAGGTGGACTCCCCAATTCTAACTTCCTGGGTCCAGTCTGTGAGCTAGTTAGCTATCCACCGAGTGACATATGGGTTAGTACCTAACCTCTTGAGTTTGTCAATAATGCTCGAGTGGGGTATTGTGTCAAATGCCTTGGCCATGTCAAGGTAGGCAGTGTGTACAATTTTGCCCACATCCATTGCTTTGGTGACCTTCTCAGAGTAGTCCACCAGGTTGAATAGGCATGATCTGCCCTTGACGAAACCAAACTGGGTTGGGTCCAGTGTCAGGAGGTTTACTATATCTCTGTTGATTATCTCCATGATAATTATTTTCATTGCTTTACATATAAGACTAGTGAGACTTATGAGTCTGTAGTTTCCAGGGTCTATAGATGGCCAACCTTTGTACAGAGGGATGACTGTTGCCTTTCTCCATTCATGAGGCACAAAGCTTCTTTGGAGGCTACAGTTAAATAGTAATTCCAGATGTCCTGATAGGTCATGTTTCATGCTATTTAGAAGGCATCCTGGGATACTGTCATTGATGCAGTGTTCTTGGTCTTAGAGAGAGCATTAAATACCTGTTCCCCAGTGATAGAGGGGGAGTTATATTCAATGATATTTCCTGAGGTAAGGTTGGGGGGATGTAAAGTTGAAGCTGAATTTATCAGCCAGGAGGTTGGCTATATCTTCTGGCTCAGTATAGGTGACTCTATTTACAATGAGCTCTGCACACAATTGTGTACTGCCTTTGAGGTTGTAGACATAACTAAAGAATGCTCTGTGGTTGTCCTTGGCCTGGGAGGCCAAACCTACCTCAGATTTGGCTTTGGTAGACTTTATTTGTCCTCTGAGTTGTTTGTTTAGTTTGATGAGAGTGCTTTTCTCCTGCTGGGTGCTGAACCTCCTAATTTTTGCCATGATTTTCTTCCTCCTGTTATACATCTGACTGATTTTGTGATTGCACCAGGGTGGCTTGTTTTTTGAGCTAGTTCTGTGCTTCTTCCTGGGGGTTACAGCTGCCTCTATGCAACTGTACAGGATTTCTGTGAACGTTTCTGCATAGGCAGAAGTCTTCTCAGGATTTAAGGGTGCTTGAAATTTTGCCAGGTTCTCATTTAATAGCAGGAGGTTAGCCTTAGAATAGTTCCTGAATATTCCTGGTTTAGCTGAGGGTCCAGGTTTTATTTTTACTTCAAAAGAGACCATTTTGTGGTCTGACCTTACCAGGGAAGGCATTTCAGTAGGGGTTTATGTTTGATTTTGCAAGTTACTCCAGTAGTTCTCATGATCATGATAGATTACTTTGAACACAGGCTACAAGAATTACTCAGTGCAAAGGGCAGAGAAGGAACAGAGATGATTTGTTCACCAAAGGAGGCAACAGCAACAGAAAAACACTCAGAAGAAGAGCCATTACCCCTGTGACAACAGAAGCTGAGCTAGGACAAGACAGGTGTCAAAAGGAGGTGCCTAGGAGAATCTAGGCCACTAAGACAGTGCAAAGTGATGGCTGATCAATTATATGGTTGCAGGAGAAATTAAGGTATGTATGGGAAATTATAGAGGATGAGAAAGTGGCAGTAGGAGAGTAAAGATGGAAATTTGTGATGCGGTTACAATAGTAGAGTCTGAGTAGAAGGCACAGGAGGAGGAGGAGCAAGAAAACAGGCATATTATTGTCTGTGTATTTCAGGAGTGGAGCCCTTGGGCAAGCACCTGTCAGAGAAGGTAAGACAAAAGATAGTTGGGAGTTTTCAAAGTCTGTTTTCATTATTAAACAGGCCTAAATAGGAAGACAAAGCAAGGAAAAAATGGTTGAAGACAATGACCTGGAACTCATATGCAAGCTGTTGATTAGATAAACATGGGAAAACTTCTTGCTGTATACCTATACAGATTATGACGATGTGGGTATATTGGCCAGGTAGAGGTTGGCTGGAGAATGATGAGCAGTTCAGGCACTGCAAACAATTGCAGCCTGGACTTCTACGAGACAAAACTGACATGCCCCTCCTGTGGGACATAGATTATGGAGCAGGGGCAAATTAGGGACAAGGCAGAAGTGCAAAGTGGAAAAAGCACCTTCACTAAATCAACATATGCTGAGGTCATTAAGAGAACACTGCCTAAGCATCCTAGGGCTAAGGACTTTGAAAACTCATTCATTAGTTCACACAGCAGCACACCTATCTTTCCTCTGCACAACTACAGTCAATACACATACCTCTGAGAGTCACAAGAATGCAGACTCTTAAGATGTTAAGGCCCATTGGGTATGCATTTACTCACAGTAATGTTTTAGTAATATGTGACTCTACTTTCAGGCATACAGACACTACCCTCACTAGTCTATATAGGAATAGGGTGGCATCTGTACTTCTTGTGCCAGGGTCCAAGGAGTAAAAAGGGCTTTTAGAACCTTCCATCTTGACAAATATAATTATGACCAAACAGTGACCCATGTGGGGATGAATGACCTTAGGCACACTACATACAGGGACATGCAGAAGGATATGACTGGGTTGGGTCTATATCACATCGCTGAATGAACTATTTAGCAAATGCCTATTTGTTGAACTCTATTTGTCGAAAGCTCTATCCATCAAACGACATTTTAAGAGAAAGTTTTCCCAAAGAAAATAACCACTAGGCCAACCAGCAATCATCACAAAAATAACAATATTTAAGACCCACTCAGGTGGGAGGCACAGCCCCTCACCCCCCCCCAAACTAAATATACCAACTCCAGTGGGGAAAAAGGCAAATTCCCAATGATGACCAACCGTTTTTTCCCACTGGAAAAATTTCACTTGAATAAACGTTGAATGGATTAAGGCTTCTACAAATAGGGTTCGACAAAAAGGTATTCGACAAATAGTTTTTTTGACAAAATGAAGTAGACCCACTGGGCTTGCTATACGCGTGTTGATTGGTATTTTGCCATCACCCAGAATGATGCAGAGATTTAAAGACAAGCTAAATAGCTTTAATAATCGGAAGTGTAGCTGCTATCATTCTAGGGTGATCCATTATGCATTATCTTGGGACATGATGGCTGACAAGCTTTTCTGTTTTACCAGGGCTTGTCTGCACTTCTCACAGCAAGGCTTTTTTTTATTCTGGCTAAAGCCTTTGCTGCCCCTGTAGTACCCTTTCCAGACAGAATCTGTTTGCTAGACATTCTAACCTAGTAAATTCTAATTTGGAAGACATTAAAGTGACTTTACTCAATGAGTTAGAAAACAAAAAAATACATGACTTTAATGCTCTCTTACATCATCTACAAATTCATATAGGTAGAGTTACAGACATGGTTGTGAAGCAATGAAAACACTCCCGATTTTCCTGAGTTCAGTCCTTATCATGTACTAGCGATTGTGGGGGAATATCAGTATTTGTCAAGGATATCATCACTTCTTGATTGATTTCTCAGAACAGCAAATTTGAACTCAAAGTTTTCAAAATCACTCTAAATGACATTAATTACCACTTCACAGCTAGCTATAGAACACTCTGTATGTCCCCTTTGAGCATGAGCTCTATCTTACCAACTTAGCTGAAGTTCCCATTCAAAATATATTTTTATTGAGAGACTTCCACTATCCTTCAATAAACTGTCTGACTAACACAACAGGTGGTTGGGCATATCCAACACTTCCTTGAATTCTTGGTCTTGTCCTCACAAATATGGCCACTTCATGCACACCTATATTTGTATCACCTTCTCTTGTATATAATCAGACCACAAATAAATTACCTTTTCCTTTAAAACTATTATTTCCCTTGAAAATACCTCCGTGTTAAGGGATTTCTCAAAAGCAAACTTTCTTTAGTTACTTGATGAACTAAATAAATTCTGATGCAGTCCTCCTCTGATTGATTCCACTGCTAAAACCACTGTTTCTTTTTGACTTCTACTCCCACTTAAATAGTTATGATAATGCAGTCACTATCTGCACCAAATATAATGAATAATTTAAAAATAAACCCTTATGGTGAAATACCATATAAATAAATTATCATATAACAAGAGAAAAAAATTACTCAATAAGTCTTATTCTACCTACCTTAACATTATGCTTAAGCAAACTAGTAGAAAGCTTAAGGGAACCATTAGGAAGCTTAAAGCTAATTATGAACTTAAAATAGTTACTAATTCTAAAGTAAATTCCTCATAGTCACAATTACATGACTCTGCCTGCCTATATTTCAGCCTACTAATATTTTACAATAACTTATTTATCCCATTATAATAATTGCTGCAAACTTATTAAAATACCTACCCAAACCTCTTAATTAAGTTTAGTGCACAATCACCCCATAAGTGTATCATTGATAACCCCAATCAATAAAGTTAAATGCTTGATTCCACATACCTTTCCTTAGTCCTCCACTGATAGTTTTCACTCTCAGCCCTGCAGAGGCAAGCAAGCCTGCTCTGTTCGCTTTGCTCACTTTGCTCTCCTACCCTGCCCCCAGTTCCCTCCCGCCCCCACTGTCTCTAACTTTATACATCACATGCCACTACTTCCAAAAGCCCCACTGACGTCTTCACATCCCACACCCAAAATAACTAAAACCCTCCTACATCTGACATCATGCACACTCATCTATTAATAATATCCCTAACCTTCTTTAACCTACTTACTCTCTACCACCTCACTTCTCACAACACCAAATACATTAACTAACCCCAACAAAAACTACAGCATACATATACCATAACGCATCCCAAAATAGTTACTCTGATATTTCACCATCATTCTTCATTCACAGAGACACCACCACTTTCAAGACCAAACTGCATTTTAATATACTTAAAATCAAACAATTATACATCTCATATGCATACTCCATACTTAACTACATTTCATCCACAATCCAAACCACTATCTTCACATTATTATGCCAAAGTGGAGATATTCATCTAAACCCTGGACCCTCTCCCACCCAACATACTAACAACTCTCCATCACTCTCAGGGAAAACACCAAAAGCCCTTTGCATTGTGGCATTAAACATCCGTAGTATCTGCAACAAAGTAGCAGACTTCCATTTATGGCTTACACAGTATACACCTGATATAGTTGCTCAAACAGAAACCTGGCTCAAACCCCAGATATCTGACTAAGAAATACTTCCCCCTGGATATCAAATATAACAAAAAGATAGACTTCATAAGAAAGGTGGAGGCCTGGCATTAGTATATCGTAACCACTGAAACATAGCACCCCACCCAAAAATCATTCCCACTTTCAATAATATGGAAATCCTATTAGCATCACTATTTTTCAACAACCATAAACAAATATCCATTGCCACCATCTATATTCCACCAAGTTCCAATAGCCCAACACTGGAAGGCTTCCTATCATGGTCTAACCACTACATCACAAATGAAACTATCATTCTCTGTGTCACTAATATAAATTGGCTTAAACTAACACAAAGCAACTCCAAAAACTCCACCAATCTCTTCAGATTTACACAAATGATACAAACCCCAACACACACAACAATCACCCTGAATCCAACCTAGACTGGATATTAGTATCCCACCCACAGTACTACTCCAGTCCCAACACCCTTCCCAACACCCTAAGTGACCACTTACCAGCCCTGATACACAGACTATCAACCTCCACTCCAAGCATTCATTCATACAAATATACCATAAATCTAGCCAATTTTAGCCAGTCTCACTTTTGAAAACTATTACACATACTAAACTGGAACCCATTGAAATATCTTCCCTTAGATGAAACAGTACATTATTTCAATACTGTCTTCCTAGATACCCTTAACTCCATAGCCTCCATAAGACAAAAGAGAGTTAAACATAACCATGTTCCTTGGCTATCTAAATGAACCAAACAACTACTGATTAATAGAGACCGAGCATGCCACAAATGGAGGAAAGATAAGACCCCACCCAATGAAACCGCCTTCAAAATACTTAGAAACAAAGCAAATCAGGCCATTAATCAGAACAAAAAGGCTTACTTCTCCCAACAAATAAACATCCACAGTAATAATCCCAGACTTGTCTGGAAATCTGTCAACTCATTACTAAATCCTGGCAGCACCCAAAACCCATCTCCATTTCCAGACAAAAGCCCAGTTGAAATCAGTGAAATATTTAATAAAAACTTTATTGATAGTATCCTTACATTAGTAAATGCAGGCAATACCACATCCCCCATTAACCCATCCATCATACCTCAAAGCAATATCAGCTCCATACCATCTTTTAACTTCCAACCTGTAGGAATCTCTCAAATACAAATATTACTTGGAAAATGGAAACCAGGCTCCTTATCCACTGATAATCACACCCCAGAATACCTCAAAATTAGTGCTAAGGCAATATGTTTCCCAGTAAGTATCCTTATAAACTGATCACTTGCAGAACACACAGTCCCCCAGCTCTGGAAAAAATCAATAATCACCCCACTTCATAAAGATGGAAACCCTCATGACCTATCTAATTTTAGACGCATTTCCATACTGTCCCTCTATCTAAAATAATGGAAAAATGCATCCACAAACAACTGGTTGAATATCTAACCAGCAACAATCTACTATCCCCTTCACAACATGATTTTCGACCATCCCACAGTACCATTACTGCCCTAGTCTCCTTCACAAATTACATCTATAATGCCCTAGATAGTAACCTACTTACATCAGTCCTGTTATTGGATCTCTCAAAAGCATTCAACACAGTCTCCCACATCAAACTTATCCAGCAACTCCACTCACTAGGATGCTCTGATACCACCCTAACCTGGTTCACTAGTTACTTGGAAAACCGACAGCAATCCATAAAATGGCTGAATAACCTCTCTAGCATTCTCCCAAATAAAATAGGAGTGCCCCAGAGGTCAGTTTTGGGACCCCTACTATTCAACATTTTTATAAATGACCTAAATAAAGTTCCCACTGACTTTACTACCATAGAATATGCAGATAATTCAACCATAATCTGTACCTCCAATAACTTCTCTGACCTCCAAAAGTTAATACAAAAGCTCTTTATAGGTTCATAGGTTGATACTAGGCTAGCTGCCCTGGGGCATTTACAAGCCTAGCCAGTGTGTTTGGCTTTCACCACCCTTTTAGATTGGTTGACTGTGCCTCTGTAGAGTAGGTCACAGAAAATAGCCCTTTTAAGGTTAGTTTACTGTGCCCCTGTCTAGCAGGGACACAGAAGAGATCCCAGGGGTGAACTTACGATCTCCCATCCACTCGTCAAGATTTCTCTTGAAGAGAGTCATTGAGGGGTTCTGCCTAACATGGATTGGGATTCTGTTCCAGATAGGTTCATAGGTTATAAACTGCCTCTGCAAGGTTCAAACACAGGACCCTGTACACTATAGTCACAGTAGTTAACCACTAAGCCATCATAGCAATTATGTCCATAGAACTCTGGCTAAACCAATCACAGCTATTACTTAACCCTAATAAATCTAAACTACTTATCTTTGCATCTAAACCTGTTCCCACAGACTTTACTATATTCTCCATAAACAAAACCCCAGCAGAATTAGTAAATCAGGCCAAACTACTAGGATTTACTATTGACAGCAAACTTAGCTTTGACTTGCATATTAATAACGCAATAAAAAAGACTCACTTCAAATTAGGCAAACTTTACAGAAACAAACAGTACTTAAACAAATCCATCCGAATAAAACTTTCAAAAAGTCTTCTCCTTCTAACCTTACTATATGGGTCTCCTATCTTCACTAATCTCCACAACTCTTTCCAAAACAAAGTACAGTCCTGTTATTATAAGATTGCAAAATTCACATCAGCCCAACCAAATCACACCCACCATTGCCAGGCCACTAAAGAACTAAACTGGCTAGAATTTGGACATTACCTACATTACACACAACTTACCTTTGCCCATAAACTCGTTTATAAACCTGAGTGTTGCTCTTCCCTGAAAAATATCATTGAACCTTATGTCTCATCCAAAAATCTATGCTCTAACAACAAACACCTACTTAAAGTATTAAAACCTTGTAAAGGAGCAGATACCTGCCTCTATTCCCATTCCATATCTAAGCTGTGGAACACCCTTCCATAATCAGTTACAGAATTAGACAACTTAATCTCCTTTAAAAGAAAACTAAAACAACATCTCACTGATAACCCCAGCTGCACATGCAACACATATCCACAACCTCCTTAATGTAGCAAAACTGTTTCACATAGCAAATATACTTATGTATATGTCATACTGTTTGTTAAAGAAAATTCAAAGATCAATTCACGTAAGGTTCAGCAAGGCATCCTTTATTCCTTGCAGCAAGGAGACAAAGCATGTAGGTACAAGCTTTGTCTGATTTTCAATAGCTCAGCCTGCTGTTTTTATACAGTTCTTTGCACATACACTATACAGTTCTCTGCATGTACACAGCAGGTGCTTATCAGTTAATTGCTAACTTTTACAAAAACATCTTTCAGAATTTAGCTTGTCCACAGGGCTTGCCCTGTCAAACCCAGTTCTGAGTTATGGTCCTGTAACTGTCTCTTCCTAACACAACACTTATCTGTTGCTAGTGTGAGGCCCCTATCTCAACATTCCACAGCAAGAACAACAGACTTTTAGGCATCAGCAGCTTTTACAGAGACCAACAGTATTTACACATTTTACGTAGAATAAATGTATTAACTCTTAACCCTTTAAGTGCAGAGTTGTACACTATACAATTTGTACATTTCTCTAACATTTCCCCCCTTTTAATACTTTATTCTTATTGTTTAATGAATCTAAAACAAGTCTATTTCATCTCTTGACCATTTCCATCCAGGGCCTTGCAGTCAGAGAGTCATTCAGCTTAGGCTCAAGTAAACAATTCTTCCGCCTCCAGTTTTAGTAGTTCTTCATATTCAGTACTTTGTTGGTACAAGGTTTTTGAGACTGAGGCATCTATAGTGCTTTTTACCAGTCCACGCATGCAGGGGATGCAGCAGCATCCACAGAACATCAATATTGCTGCTCCAACACAAATGGCAATCAACAGATTCATCAGTACACTGCCCCATCCCCCAAACCATTTCTGGAAAAAGTCTGTTAAAGGATTTTGACCTGGCGTGATCAAGGCAGATACTTGCTGAATCACTTCGAGATGGCTATCTATTTCGTGTTCATTGTCTGGAATAAACAAATGAACAGCATTCCTCTTGGATTAACATGCAAGTACCTCCTTTCGCTGCCAGGGTAAAATCGAGAGCCATACGATTTTGCAGCACTACTGCTCTCATAGCGGTCAGTTCATCTGTCACCAATTCCAAGACGGAAAAGGTTGCATTGCTCAATGTCTCAAGCAGCTTAGACAATTTTCTCAGTTCCCAAATCGATTTTAACGCTCCGTACTGAGATAGTATGCCGGCCCATGATATGACATCATCACCAAGAGCCATGTGGGACAGTCCTTTGTCACTGACGTGAGCCAGATCATGGTGATATATCCATGATGCATCAATTCGGCCTACTGGATTGGCAGGTTTTTTAACTTCTCGAACATTTTGGATTTTCCCTTGAGGTAAAGTTAATGTGTGTCATATAGCTGGAACTAGGTAGCCCAAAAAGCAGCTTCCAGACCACTTTCTTGGTAGCCATTTATATGCTTTTCTTCCGCACACAAAATAACAATCTTCCACTTTAATGGTGATGTTGATAAACTCGAAGCGATCCCCAACGTCCTGCTGCCTCGGAACATTTTCCAATAGAAAGTTTATATTTCCTGGACAAAGATAGCTAAGAGTTTTTAACAAGTTTTCTTATAGATGAGAAATTTGCCACACAACCCGAATCGTCTGCAGTGCAGTTATAAACTTTTAGTTATGTACTCACCATAACTTCAGATGTTTGGGATCCATCTCGCCTACATTCTGAATGATGGGTTCGGAGCCGATCCCTCGGCTCCGACTCGGCACGCTTATGCCAAAGAGCGAAGTCTCTAATTGGCTGAGCTTACTATATCCCAGGATGCACCACTACCAGTCCCCCAGATCTAGTTTGTCCGCATACATGCACACATGCACGCCCTGCTTATATAACATCATCAGATGAAACAAGATAAACAGTAAAACTCAAAACCGTTCAATCTCTTCTGATCTCCAAGGCAGGGGGAAGGAGGGTGGGTTTTAGGAATGTAGGCGAGATGGATCCCAAACATCTGAAGTTATGGTGAGTACATAACTAAAAGATGTTATGTGATCCTATCTCGCCTACATTCTGAATGATGGGACAGCGTCCCTAGCACCTGAATCCTGGGTGGCTCACTGGAAAACACTCCTGAGTACCGTGGAACCAAATGATGCTCGTCCTTTAGATGCCACATCCAATTTGTAGTGGGAAATGAAAGTGTGCGGGTTGGACCAAGTAGCCGCAGCACAAATTTCCGATATAGCGAGCTTGGAATGAAAAGCTATAGAAGTAGCCATAGCTCTGGTAGAATGAGCTTTGATAGATGATGCAAGTTGTTTATTCGAAGAAGAATAGGCCTGAGTTATGCAATCTCTGATCCATTTTGAGATTGTAGCTTTTGTGATGGTTTGGCCCAATTTATTATCTGAGAAGGACACAAACAACTGGTCTGACTTACGAAGTTGCTGAGTCCTGTCTAAATAGAAGCGTAATTGCCTGTGAACATCCAATTTATGGAGAGTGTATTCTGCTTCATTAGAGAATTTTGGAAAGAAAACTGGTAGTTCTAGAGATTGTTGAAGACAGAAACTAGAGCAGACCTTTGGGACAAAGGATGGATTAGTCCTAAGTGATACTCTATCTTTGTGGAAAATCAAATACGGTGGTTTAATAGACAGGGCTTGAAGCTCTGAGACTCTTCTTGCCGAAGTAATAGCCACTAAGAATGCCGTTTTCCAAGACAGATATTTTAATTCGCATGTAGCAGCCGGCTCAAAAGGGGGAGATGTTAATGCGCGAAGCACCAAATCAAGATCCCACGGAGGTGCAGGATGAAAAACTGGTGGTCTTAACAGACTCGCACCTTTAATGAATGTTTTGCATAGTCTGCTGCTCATCAAAGGAGGATCCGTGGATTCATGGAATTTAGAGATAGCAGCTAGTTGAACTTTAATAGTTGAGACAGAAGATCCCTGATTAAACAGGGATGTTAAGAATTTCAAAACCTCTGGGACAGGAGCAGTGATAGGGTCTAAGCCCTTGAGTTGAGCCCAGATAGCAAACCTCTTCCACTTACTGAGGTACAATTTGCTAGTGGTGGGTTTGTGGGCCGAAGATAAAATGTGAACAACTTCCGGGTCTAGTGTGTGACTTCTAACTAAGGTTGGAAGTGGAGGAGCCAAGCTGTCAACTTCAGAGATTGAAGGGACTGATGCCAATGTCCCGACTGATGGATTAGCAAATCCGGGATCAGGTCTAAGGTCCACGGATCGTCCACTGCATGCTTTTTTCAGGTAAGGAAACCATATCTGACGAGGCCAGTATGGGGCAATCAGAATCATTGAAGACCCTAGCTGAGAAGCTTTTTGAATAACTTTGGGAAGGAGTGGAATTGGAGGAAAAGCATAAAGTAACCCTGTTGGCCAAGGTTGTGCTAGAGCATCCATGGCTGGTATTTCCTGATGTGGAATCAAGGAGAAGAACCTTTGGCACTTGGTGTTTTGTGGAGTCGCAAATAGGTCGCAGCACGGCGTCCCCCATCTCTTGAAAACCTGGGCTGCTACTGCGCGGTTTAGAGACCATTCGTGAGGAGAGAGAATTGTTCTGCTTAATTTGTCCGCCAATACATTCGACTTTCCCGGGATGTGGGTCGCTACCAAGAAGCGGTTGGTAGCTACGGCCCATTCCCACACTCTCATGGCCTCTCTGCAAAGGGGATACGATCTGGTCCCTCCTTGTTTGTTCAGATACCAAACCACCGACATGTTGTCTGTGTGGATGGCTATGATGCCCTGAGGAAGGAACTTGTGTAAGGCCTGTAGGGATAGGAGTACCGCCCTCATCTCCAACACGTTGATGTGGAGAAGAGCTTCGTCCGAAGCCAGGATCCCTGAACTAGCCTGCCCAGACAATGCCCCCCCCACCCTATCTGGGAGGCATCTGTCGTCAGGGTAACCACTGGAGGGGGGAGAACAAAGGGCTTTCCCTGATCCAAGTTGGATGTCTGAAGCCACCAGCGAAGGTCCCTTTGCATATTTCCGTAATCATGATGTGATGATTGAGGGAAGATCTTGGAAGGACCATTGAGTTGATAAGAGCCACTGAAGAATCCTCATGTGTAACCTTGCTAGAGGAACTAAAAATACCGTGGCAGACATTGAGCCTAGAACCTGTAGGACCATCCTGGCTGGGGCTTTGGATCTTGAGATCAGAGCTAGAACTTGGCCCTGTAAAGTTCGAATCCTGTCGGCAGGAAGAAAGACACGCATCAATCTTGAGTCTATCTCTGCTCCTATAAACTTTATGCGCTGAGAGGGCAGCAAGACAGACTTTGACCAATTGAATGTAATCCCTAGGGAAACACCCAGGAGATGGTGGCTTGAGGTTGTCCATAAGTAGATGCCTGGTGGTGGCAGTCAGGAGCCAGTCATCGAGATAGGGAAACACTTGGAATCCAAGACTCCTCAGGTGAGCCGTCACTACTGCCAAGCACTTGGTGAACACCCTGGGGCTGTGGTGAGACCAAAGGGCAGAGCACAAAATTGGTAATGACTGGTTCCCAGGCTGAAGCGCAGATACTTTCTGGACGCCTGATGTATCGGTATGTGATAATAGGCATCCTTGAGGTCTATGGAGCACATCCAAACATCCTTCTCCAACAACGGGAGAATGGATTGCAACGTGACCATTCGGAATTTGGATTTCGTGACGGATAGGTTTAGTCTGCTGAGATCCAATATTGGTCTCAGGTCCCCTGTCTTTTTTGGCACTAAAAAGAACCTGGAGTAATTTCCTAATCCGATTTGGTCTGTGGGGACCGGTTGGATGACTCCTTTTTCTAGCAGCTTTGAAGCTTCTGCAGCTGCCATTTCCCTTTGACTGGGTGGCAGGTCCGGGATTCTCTTGGACGAAGGGGGTGAGGCCTTGAATGGGATGGTGTAACCTCCGGCAATTATCCGAAGCACCCATCTGTCCTGAGTGATTGACTCCCAGGCTTCTAGGTGCTTGGCAAAACGACACCCGACTGGCTCCGGAGCAGCACAGCCGGGCAATCCCTCATGTTGTATGGGAGGCTGAAGAGCCACGAAAGGACTCGCGGTCTCCAGAATTGCGGGGCCCTCTGCCGCCTCTGGGACGGCGTCTCCCTGAAAAATTTCCCCGCCCTCTGCCTCTGGACGGGGAATCTTCCTGCTGTTGGGAGAAAAACTTGCGAGATTTTCGGAACCACATTTTTCCCCCTCCTTTGGCCTTGGGGTAAGGCCGAAGGGAGTGGAATAACGGGCCCCTACGGCAGATAACGTTTTCCCTCTTGCTCACAGCGGTAAGGGTGTCTTTCACCTTGGGTCCAAACAATGAGGACCCATCAAAGGGAGCGTCGTGAAGGAAGACTTGAAGGCCTCCGAAACTGACACAAGCGGAGCCAGGCTTGTCTACGTAGAGCAACGCCTGTGCCTGCCGCTCTACCCGCCCCTTCGGCCGCATAAGAAATGAGCCTCATGGACGAGTTAGCAATTGACGTAAGGATAGCCAACTGAGAGCTAACGGACTGGGCTAGCTGCTCAGGTAGGTTACCCGAGAGGAGTCTGACAACTCCTTGACCAGATCCCTCTGAAGCCTGGTAAAATGTGCCAAATAATTCAGAGACCTTAAAGTAAAGGCCGCTGAAGTCAGGGTGCGCTTCCCGTACCTATCCATACTCCTAGACTCCTTATTAGGAGGATGGATGGACGTTGAAGCCTCTGCCACGTCCTGTTGTGTAGCAGATGCCACCACCATGGCATCTACAGCCACGCCTTTAGTAAGGAACTCCTTCTCGGGGAGCAGATAAGAACTTGTTTGGGCGAGAAGGGACTGGTTCCACGGTATCCGGGTGTTCCCACGCCCTTCGACAAACTAAATCCAGAAGCTCGTCAAGGGCGGAGACACCCAGGAGGCGGAGGGCTGAGCCCCAAAGGCCTTGAGGAGCACTGATTCGTCCGCAGAGGGGTTTGGACATCCAGCCGCCTCGTTGTTTGAGGATCTCTAAGATGTCTGCAAAGGAGACATCATCCGATGACGACTTAGGGACCCTCTGCATCATCCATATCCGTGTCCGATGTGATAGACTCGGGGAGTCCACGTGCTTCCTCTTGCACGATCTCTTCCTTGGGGTTCCTCTGGAGATGACTCAAGAACCCTCAGGAAGAGGGAACCCCACTGGGGTAACCTCAGGCCTCGGGGCTCCGCTGGCTACGGACAGGGGAACTGCCAAAGACCCAGTCTCCACGCCCAGGGAAGGTGCTGGTAAAACCGGAGAGATGGCCGAAGAGGATTTGGCCAAGGCACTCCTCATGGCTCTGAAAGCCGGACCTCCAGAATCCTGGGAGCGTCCAGTCTCCGGGGCCATGATAGTAGACGGAAGTCCCACAGCCGAAGCACCGAGAGGGAGGCTCGGAACCGAAAGCATCGGTCCCGAAACATCACCCTCCAGCCGAAGAAGTCCGCGTACCAAACTCGGACCCGAGGGCCCGGGTTGGAGTAAGGGTCGGAGCCGACCCTGAGATCTCCACCGGCTCCAAGAGCACCTGCTCCGACGGAGTCGAAGCAGTCGGAGGAGGAATAGCAATGGGGTGGGTCATGGTCATCGGCTCCGAAGCCAACTGGGTCGGAGCCGAAACAAATTTTTGGAAGACTGGGGACTGGAAAAGTCTTTGTAGCACCCTGTCTATATCAGAATCCGACATTCTCGAAGACCGAGAGGAAACAGAACGGGTTCGAGAAGACCTCCCCCTCGGCCCCAAGGGACTAGGGGACCGGCTCGAGGCGACTCGATGAGAATCGGCGCCGAGGAAACACACACCAGATTCCATCGGTGCCGAGGTAGACTTCGGCGCCGAGGAGGAAGTGTCTGAGCGGGCGACCCTTGTCGGCTCCGAGAGCAGTGGAGCCGACGAAGGTGACCCGCCTCTCGATGCCCCAGCCATCGGCTCAAGCCCGAGGAGTCAATACTGGAGGCATCGAGGCAGACCGTTCCGACCTCGGCTCCGAAGTCTTTGGAGCCGAAGGAGAGGCCTGCCTAGGTCTCTTGGCAGTCGGATCCGACGGACTGGTCGGAGCCGGCCTTTCTTTTTGGCAGGAGTCGGAGCGGAAGACAAGGCTTCTTCAAAAGAGGGCTTAATCAACCCTTTAAGAATTAATTTATTTTTCCTCTCCTGGAGGACCCTGGAGGAAAAAGCGTGACATACGCTGCATGACTCCTGCAAGTGCTTTGCCCCTAAACAATAGACACACAGTAGATGGTCATCAGTAACAGACATCTTAAAAGCACATTTAGAACATTTCTTGAAGCCCGAAGGCCTATGAGGTTGAGACATGTTGATACAGAAATCTAGTCACTCTGACAGGAAAGTACACTAAATTTTAACTACTGATATAAGCTAACAGTAAAAAATAAAGCCGACTCTTCCTGTGAAAGAACAGGTAACTCTAAACCAATTTGAACAACTATTAGAGACCCTGTAATCAAAATATTAACAGTCCGGGAAGGCCCTGAATGGAAGGGGCCGAAAACAAACTGAACTCAATCACACACAACAAATCCAAGTCCAAATCGTACACAAAGTAAGCGATAGCTGTTAAAACAGCTTTTGAGAGCAAAATCAGCAAAAAACTGACAGAAAAGTTAGTTTAATAAACTACTTAGCCCAGCCAGCTCGAGACCACGTCTTCGCAGGGAAGCGGCAAACGAGATCTGGGGGACTGGTAGTGGTGCATCCTGGGATATAGTAAGCTCAGCCAATTAGAGACTTCGCTCTTTGGCATAAGCGTGCCGAGTCGGAGCCGAGGGATCGGCTCCGAACCCATCATTCAGAATGTAGGCGAGATAGGATCACATAACATCCACTGTTTTGTTACAATGGCTCCACCCTACCCTAGTTTTACCAAGTTTCTGAAAACACACAGTTCCATTTTGATGGAGGGACAGCTGTAAGGCGACCACATTTGCAGACGTAATATTAGCCATATTGCTCAACAAGCTTGTCCATATCTCGGTAACATTTAGTGGAGATGCCACTAAAGGTAATCCTCCATGTGCAGTTGGTATAGCTGCACAGATCCAACAATTAGAAACATTAAGGGTATCTGCATATGTGTACTTGATAGCCTGATATGTGTTGAAAGCAGGATGCCATGCTGCACACTTGCTAGGTTCAGTAAATGTTGCAGAAAAGAGAAATGGCCATAGCAGGAAAACAATGACCACAATAACAGTCAATGAGATTACCACAATATTTTTGTGGAAAAGGTTGTCATTCCAGTGTTCTGTTTTCTTCGGTTTTCCCAAAAGAATGGAATTCAACTGTTTTTGGTGCAATCATGTAACTTAATCTGGGTATTTTTATCTTATTCTCTACCCTATAGGATCTTAGCACCAATGATTGCTTCACTGGGTTTGAGACGGATCAGTTCCTATTGATCTGACCCCCCTTTGTAGCCAGACTTTTGTGCTTAGGGTCCCGATGGAGAGGTAAGATCTTTACCCAATTCGGATTTCTTCACTAACTTGCAGTGTGCCAGATGAATCCACGAAGCTCGCTCTGCAATCTTGACTGCAGTCGGTGTCGACAGAAGCACCTGGTAGGGACCTTCCCACTTTGGTGATGCCCAGTTCTTCCTCTTCACGATCTTGAGCCACACCCAATCTCCTGGAGTTACTGTTATTTCCGGTGCCTTAGTCTGCTCTGAACCTGAAACAGAATTAGACTGCAACAGATGTTTAGAATTTAACAGTTTCTTCATATATTCAGCTAATGTAAGATCAGCTTCCTGGTCTGAAGGCATGAGAGGTTTCCATTGGGGTGTACAATATGCCCTCCCATACAGTTTCTCATATGGGGTCAGCCCTTTTGCTGAGGGAACTGTTCTCATGTTCAACAGTGCCAGGGGTAAACAGTACAACCAGGTTTTCCCAGTTTCAGCCATTAATTTCCTCAGTTTACTTTTAAGTATACCATTATGTCTTTCGGCCAACCCTGCAGACTGAGGATGATAAGCATAGTGATTTATTTAGAGAAATACCAAAAACCTTACTTAGCTGTTGTATAGTTTGGTTTACAAAGTGTGTTCCGTTGTCACTATATATTCTCTCTGGAATGCCAAACCTAGGAACAATTTCTTTCACAAGAACCTTTGCTACTGCAGCTGCATCCGGGTTCCTGGTTGGAAAAGCTTTCACCCACCTCGAGAACATATCTATAATGACAAGACAGTACTTGTTATTTTCACATTTATTTAACTCTATAAAATCCATGCAAATGGTGTGAAACAGTTATGGAGGTTTGGGGAAACTCCCTTGACTGGGCCACACTGCTCCTTGTGCATGATATTGATTGCAAATCTGACATGCTAAACAAAATTTTTTAGAGTAGTTTGAAAATCCATATGCAGTGAACACCTGATTCACTATCTGTACCATTCCCCCTGTTGAGACATGGCATTGCCCATGGCTCAATAATGCTGCATATCAAAAAAGGTTAGAGGGTAATATTGGTTTCCCTTCTTTTGAGATGTACAAACAGTCTCTGAAGATGGCCCCCTGTTTTAACCAACACCTTTTTTCTACCTGTGTGGTCAATGATTGCATTGTTTGTAGCATGTCCAAATTTAAACTTTCAGAGGGTTCTAAATCTTCTACAAGGTGTAAACAAGCTTCTGCAGCTGCTTGCTTTGCAGCAGCGTCAGCTCTTGCATTACCTTTCGAGATAGCATCCTGCTGTTTTGTGTGAGCTGCACATTTGCAGATAGCTAAACACTGAGGTAATTGAATGGAGTTTAAAAGATCCAATATGAGCTGTGCATGATTTATGGTTTACCAGTTGATGTAATCATACCTCAGTTTTTCCATTGCTGTGCAAACACGTGCACCGTGGAAAAAAGCATATTGACTGTCAGTAAAAACATTTGCATGCTTACCTTTAGCTAAAGTACATGCATGAGTGAGTGCAATCAATTCTACCGCCTGTGCGGACAAATGTCGTGGTAAGGGTTTTGCCTCGATAACCTCTGTGTCGGATACTACAGCATAGCCCACTAGGTTCTGTCCTGCTGGGTTCTTTTTGCATGAGCCATCTACATAATATGTCAGATCAGCATCTGTTAAAGGTATATCTGTAAGGTCCTTTCTAGGTAATGTCGTCTGCTTGATCTCCTGCAGGCAGTGATGTGGAGTACCATCTACAGGGGTAGAGAGCAGAGTTGATGGATTCAGGGTTGTGCATCATTCAATTGTCATGTGAGGCTGGCTCAGCAAAACAGTCATGCAGGAGAGATGTCTAGCTGGGGAAAGGTATGCTACCTTTACTTGTAACAAAATAATTGCTACTGCATGAGGGACCCTTAGGGTGAGTGGGTGAAACAAAACCACTGAGGCCGAAGCCTGCACTGCCATAGCAGCTGCAACAACCGCTTGTACACAATGGGGTAAGGACCGTGCCACTGGATCTAATTGTGATGAGTAGTAAGCAATGGGACGTTGCTTATCCCCATGTTGTTGCATCAGGACTGATGTCATGTAGCCGTGCTTACAGTCTACAGTTTGAAAAAAGTGCTTGTGATAATTTGGTAACCCCAAGACAAAAGAAGACGCTATTAACTGTTTTAAATTACAAAAAGCTAAATCTGCCTCTGGTGTCCAAATCACCGGGTCCTGTGCTGCCATAGGCTTTTTGTATATGAGGTCAGACAAGGGTGCCACTTCCAAAGCATAGTTTGGAATCCAACTACGACAGAAGTTAGTCGTACCCAAAAAGGACATAATTTCCTTTTTGGTAATGGGTTTTGGAGCCTGCAAAATAGCTATTTTTCTGTCCTCATCCAAGGTTCTACCTCCATCAAATATTATATAGCCCAAATATCGGACCTGTTTCTTCCAAAGCTGCAATTTTTCCTTGTTCACCTTGTGTCCCTCAGCAGCTAAAAACTGTAGCAATGCTAGTGTGTCTTCTTGGCAAGCTTGTAAAGTGGGAGCTGCTAATAAGATATCATCAACATAAAGCAGGATTTCACTATTTCTCAGTGGGCTAAATCTTGCTAAATTACTTGACATCTCTTGTGAGAATATCGTGGGGCTCTCACAATAACCTTGTGGTAGTCGAGTGTATGTGTATCTTTTACCTTGATAAGTAAATGCAAACCAGAATCTACTGTCCGGATGTATCAGAACTGAGAAAAATGCATTACTAATATCTACTACAGAAAAATATTTCTGATGAGGTTTTAACACATTTAAGAGTGTATGTGGATCAGGTACCATAGGTGCCCTAGGTATTACTGCCTCATTTACAGCCTGCAGGTCTTGAACCATTCGCCACTCTCCATTTGCCTTCTTAACTGGGAACAAAGATGTGTTACATAGTGAATCAGGAGATTCAATTAACACACCACTTTTAAGGAGTGCAGCTATAATGGCCTTTATCCCTGCCTCTGCATCTTTTCTCAGCGGGCATTAACGTTTTTGAGGTCTAAAGGTTGATTTTGGAGTAATCACCACTGGTCCTGCCGTGCGAATAAGGCCTACATCTGATTTCCCTGTGGACCACAGTTTGTCTGGAATACCTTTCAGATCATTCTCTTCCTCCTTAACAAGAGTATTTGTCAAATATTTTTGCGAAAATGTAGGTGTACTGCTGGCTTAGTCTGAGTTACCCAGTTCAATTTTTGTACCTGTACTCCCTGCTCTGAAAGTTCCTCCCTGGTCTGTTTTTCCCATCTGGTAATCCTCTTGCCCAACTCTAACCATTTTGTGTTTTTGTCTTTAGTGAGGCTTACATGTGGTAGAAGGTCAGATTTGTAAAGTGCTGTCATTTCTTTAGGCAGAGAGCAGCTGGCTATGCTATTTCCCATTGTGTTCCAGTATAGGTTACGTAACACTAGCCTTGCTGTGGGATATTTAAACAGCTTATCACTGTAATCTTCATCTGGCCCTTGTGTGTCACAAAAATACAGGGTACAGTGCAGTAATGGCTGCTTATTAATATCTAATGAGGGAAATTTACTAATGGCTAAATCCATTAATTCCTTGGTTACAGTCCCTGGGCCAGTAGTAATCAGGTCCTGACTGTACCAGTAAAACATCTCACCTCTTGGCTGCACTACACAGGTATCATGCACTTCGCAGATGTCAGTTTGTCGTGCTTGCATCCCTTGTATAGTCAGAACCACCGCTATGCCAAATAACTGCATCAAGTCTCTGCCTAAGAGATTTATTGGGCATTTTGCAGACACTACAATTTTACTTCTCTGTGTCAACCCTGTTACAGGATCTGTGATCATAATTTTGTGTGAGAGAGGCTCCCAGTATAGCTGCCCATTTGCAGCCTTAACAAATATGTAATCCGAAGACCGTGTACACTCCGATAATTCGGAGGGATGTATCAGGGTCCGTGAAGCCCCAGAATCACACAAAAAACTAACCTGTCTTCCTTCCACCAAAAGAGTGACTTCTGGCTTGGTATCTGCTAAAAAGAGTTCCAAGCACAGAAGTGCCAAGTCCAAGACCTCATCACTGTCATTTTCATTGTCATCCCCTCCTCCATCCTGTACTTCCTCTATTTTTACTTCTTCATTACCATTTATCCTGCTTTCTATTGCAGCCCTTCCCTGTGCTTCCTGTCCATCATATAGTCAGTTATCATCTTTTTGTTCATCCGTCCTTGTCCTATTATTCCCTTTGCAATCCCTTGCCATGTGACCTTTCTTTCCGCATTTAAAACATTCTCCCCTCTTTTTACATCCCTCAAAATCTTCTGACCATTGGTCAGACTGCCTACCTTCCCTATTTTTGCCCTTTTTTCCTGGATGTACCACATATACCTCAGCCCCGTCTTCTAATGAGAATACCTGCATTTTATTTTTCTTTTTGCTATTAAAGTGCCTCTCAGCATGCCTTGCATACTCAAGCAGTGGTTGTAATCTGCTTGTACGATGATCTACCATGTGTTTTGTAATAAAACTACTAATAGGAGCACTGCTCCCCTTCAGAAAGGCATTTTTAACTGTTGCTCATAGGGGGGAGTCTTCTGTCTGGTTATCAGGGATTTGCATCCCACAATGATTATTAAAGCACTCTATGAGCCCAGCAAAATAGCGGTCAACTTACTCGCCTTCTTGCTGGACACACTGATTAATACAGGTCCAGTCTGCCCGTGGTTTCCACTTATCAGAAATTCGGTTTGTAAGCCCTGTCACCTGGGCATCTAACCCTACGTTGTTATGTGGAAGGGGTCTCCGCTGAGTGTCACGAGGATTCCAATCACCACAGACCATGTGCCAGTCTGGACCTATAATTTGTCTTACCACTTTTTATATCTCTTCTCCATTTAGGTTATAGCTTAGCTTCATACCTTGCAGGTCCGCTGAAAATTTTGGAAAATTGACCCTAGGGTGGGGAATATCCTCAGTGGCCTTCCTAATATCTTCGGGACTCCAGGGTCTATATGCTAATAAAGTAGGGTCTTGGTTATCCTGACCTGCTCTGGGATTAGGTACCTCAATAAGAGGACAGAGTTTTTCTTCCCCACTAGTCGTGGCCTGGGTTTCACTAAACAATCGCCAGACTTCGAAATTTTTATCATCATCATCTGTGTTTTTTGTTTTGGACCTAGTCCCTGTTGGACCCCTAACTTTAACTAGCTTTATTTTTACAGAGTCCTCACCACCTGTGACTACAGGATGTAGAGGAGGTGCTCTGTGTTGATTATTTGCCCCATATGCTGATGGGGGAGGGGGTGCTGAAGCTAGTACTAGGTGGTTATCCTCTTTATCTAAAAACATTGTTTTAGAGTTTTTTTCTATCTGTTCTCTTCGATTTGCTTCCTCCAGCCATCTGTGTGCCTAGAGAATTCCTAATTGTCGCTGCTTTTTAACTTGCCCCTTGGAGTCTGCTTTTAATTGCTTTATCAACTTGAGAAGTGAGGATTTATCTAATTTTCTGTCAAAATCATACTTAGTTACGCATTTTGCAAAATATCTAACATTATCTGCGCGCTGTACCTGCATATATTTACCATCTTCTGTTAATGGTGGGTCTTTTGATGTTTTTACATCACAGTTATAATTACCCATTTGCTCACTACATAGTTACCTTGAGTAAGTTTACCTATTACCTTCAATTTTTACGTGTACCACAAATTTTGTTATAGTCTCTTCAGAATGACTGTCTAACCTTCTACTATCCTGTTCACCTAGTCTATGACAGAATTACAGTTTTTTTTCCCTGTCCCTGACTGAATAAAATACAACCTAACAAAAAAATGCAGTTTCCCGTCCCTGACTGAAATAAGAATACAGTCTAACAGAATAAAATGCAGTTTTCCTGTCCCTGACTGAATAAAATACAGTCTAACAGAAAATGCAGTTTTCCTGTCCCTGACTGAATAAAATACAGTCTAACAGAAAATGCAATTTCCTGTCCCTGACTTGAATAAAACAGAATAGCAAAACCCGCCTTACCTGAGCCTACGTGATTGACCACTGATTCACGGATACCCATCCTTCAATCGCAGATCAAAAGGTGACTGGCCTCTTTTGACGACAATTCAGTCGGAGGTCTTTATATTGCAGAAGAACTGATTTGGTTTCTTCCCCATACGGTTTCAGCCACCTGGCCGTCTGATCCGAGGTGAAGAGCGAGTTCTGGCTCAAAGGACCAATCTGTTAAAGAAAATTCAAAGATCAATTCACGTAAGGTTCAGCAAGGCATCCTTTATTACTTGCAGCAAGGAGACAAAGCATGTAGGTACAAGGTTTGTAGGGTCTTGGTTATCCTGACCTGCTCTGGGATTAGGTACCTCAATAAGAGGACAGAGTTTTTCTTCCCCACTAGTCGTGGCCTGGGTTTCACTAAACAATCGCCAGACTTCGAAATTTTTATCATCATCATCTGTGTTTTTTGTTTTGGACCTAGTCCCTGTTGGACCCCTAACTTTAACTAGCTTTATTTTTACAGAGTCCTCACCACCTGTGACTACAGGATGTAGAGGAGGTGCTCTGTGTTGATTATTTGCCCCATATGCTGATGGGGGAGGGGGTGCTGAAGCTAGTACTAGGTGGTTATCCTCTTTATCTAAAAACATTGTTTTAGAGTTTTTTTCTTTCTGTTCTCTTCGATTTGCTTCCTCCAGCCATCTGTGTGCCCAGAGAATTCCTAATTGTCGCTGCTTTTTAACTTGCCCCTTGGAGTCTGCTTTTAATTGCTTTATCAACTTGAGAAGTGAGGATTTATCTAATTTTCTGTGAAAATCATACTTAGTTACCCATTTTGCAAAATGTCTAACATTATCTGCGCGCTGTACCTGCATATATTTACCATCTTCTGTTAATGGTGGGTCTTTTGATGTTTTTACATCACAGTTATAATTACCCATTTGCTCACTACATAGTTACCTTGAGTAAGTTTACCTATTACCTTCAATTTTTACGTGTACCACAAATTTTGTTATAGTCTCTTCAGAATGACTGTCTAACCTTCTACTATCCTGTTCACCTAGTCTATGACAGAATTACAGTTTTTTTTCTCTGTCCCTGACTGAATAAAATACAACCTAACAAAAAAATGCAGTTTCCCGTCCCTGACTGAAATAAGAATACAGTATAACAGAATAAAATGCAGTTTTCCTGTCCCTAACTGAATAAAATACAGTCTAACAGAAAATGCAGTTTCCTGTCCCTGACTGAATAAGAATACAATCTAGCAGAATAAAATGCAGTTTTCCTGTCCCTGACTGAATAAAATACAGTCTAACAGAAAATGCAATTTCCTGTCCCTGACTTGAATAAAACAGAATAGCAAAACCCGCCTTACCTGAGCCTACGTGATTGACCACTGATTCACGGATACCCATCCTTCAATCGCAGATCAAAAGGTGACTGGCCTCTTTTGACGACAATTCAGTCGGAGGTCTTTATATTGCAGAAGAACTGATTTGGTTTCTTCCCCGTATGGTTTCAGCCACCTGGCCGTCTGATCCGAGGTGAAGAGCGGGTTCTGGCTCAAAGGACCAATCTGTTAAAGAAAATTCAAAGATCAATTCACGTAAGGTTCAGCAAGGCATCCTTTATTACTTGCAGCAAGGAGACAAAGCATGTAGGTACAAGGTTTGTCTGATTTTCAATAGCTCAGCCTGCTGTTTTTATACAGTTCTTTGCACGTACACTATACAGTTCTCTGCACGTACACAGCAGGTGCTTATCAGTTAATTGCTAACTTTTACAAAAACATCTTTCAGAATTTAGCTTGTCCACAGGGCTTGCCCTGTCAAACCCAGTTTCTGAGTTATGGTCCTGTAACTGTCTCTTCCTAACACACACTTATCTGTTGCTAGTGTGAGGCCCCTATCTCAACATTCCACAGCAAGAACAACAGACTTTTAGGCATCAGCAGCTTTTACAGAGACCACCAGTATTTACACATTTTACATAGAATAAATGTATTAACTCTTAATCCTTCATGTGCAGAATTGTACACTATACAATTTGTACATTTCTCTAACACTGCTACACCATATGAGTTATCCCTAATCTTTAGTATCCTAGTCCACACATCTATACAACTATCTTAACACATTTTCTCTTCTCTGTCACTTTCTACTTTTAATACTACCATTAAATACATGCCACCTATAATCTACTTATTCCCACTACCTAGCTATAAGATTCTAACTATATCTGTGTTATCTTTAAGTTTAAGTCTCTAATTCTATCTTTCCCCTTTCCTACCCCCCCCCAAAAAATATTGACCTGTATTGTTAAATATTTCTAACTGTATAATTTTCCTACATGCTAATGTTCCATTGTTACTGTATTGCACCTTTTTACAACATATTTGCTGTTTAGATAGTTTTCTGTATTATTTCCCTTGCTTTATAATTATAATTTTGTTTCCTTACAAATTCATATAATGATTTTTATGTAACCTGGAGCTTTTTTTTCCAGGCCTCCACTGAAAATGGGTCTCAAGCCTAGTGGACTTTCCCGGTCAACAAATGTCAAGAAATTATAAATAATAATAAAAATAAATGCAAATCATTCTTTAACTATGCTAGTAAGTTAAAAACACCCAACAAAGTTTGGAGCTAGTCTATAATAACACAGCTTACTCTGACCCAAGCAAACTAGCTAATAGCTAATATCCTAGCATATTTTACTCCACCAACAGAGCTATTCCATGAATTCCTGAGTCAAAGCTACCCCTTTAATTACTATTGGACAAATTCTCTTAGCCCTCTTAAATGATAACAATGCCTCATCCATGGACTTGGATAACATACCAGGCAGGTAGGTTTCAAGGTTAGAGTTTCAATGTAGGTTGTATATGCAGGTTTGAAACCCAGGTTTTCCAATCTATGCTCAAAGACGTTAATATATGAATGTTACAATGCCAACTGAATATGGTGCTGAGAACTACAGTGCTTCAGAATAACAGTCTACAAAGTGAGCTGTGAAAATACTTATCATTATTTCCATGTCAAGCAGAGTACCTCTCTAGCCCTCTTTAAGAGGAACCTGGACCACTGGATGGGAAACAGAAAATATACCCCTGGGATCCCACCTGTGTCCATGCTGGACAGGGGAAATATGTGCTGACTCTGAGGGAACATGGGAAAAGTTCTTGGCTAGGCTTATAAGGACATCTGGGCCAACAGTCTAATATCATCCTCTGATCCTATGAATCTATACTAGGCTGAATAGATTTTCAGTACCAAATATTGCCTATCTGAACTCCCTACTTAAGCACTTTAATCTAATCCTCTCTACAGATCATATTCCTGAAGTCTGGAAAACAGCCATTGTAATGCCATTACACAAGAGTGGCCCAACACAAAAGCAATGGAGAGCAGTTACAGAGTACACAACCCATATATGGAACTGGCCAGGGCCTTTGATACTATTGTCCATGCAGCTATTATTGACTGACATGTAAGTTTGAATATAAACCCTTATGTTGTACTATGCGTAGCTAATTAGTTGACAGAATCCATGTGCTTATACTCACAGGTCCCACTTCTGAAAGCAAAAAAAGTTGCCAATGTACCACAGACACAGTCTTGGGCCTGCTCCTGTTTGGCATTTATTTCAGTTCAACACTCCTGACCTACAGTCATCTAAGCTTGCCAATGACTGTAAATTGAGTACTGTTTTCCAATCTTCCCCCAAAGCACAATTCCTCCAACATGGATTAGACTATTCAAGGACAATGGTGCTACATTAAGTGTGACAAAATGTGGCATGGCTCACCTTGGATACACAAAAAAATGTCCCATACCATAGCTGGCCAGAGGCATGACATTGGCTATAGATGATTGTCACTGTTGAAATTACACCCTGATCCCATGTGCAAAAATGGGGAAAAAAGGATTGTGGATGGATATAGATTACAAACCCCACCGACCAGACACTGTCATAAAGGATCTAGGCACTCTTGTCGATTATTCCCTATCTTTTGTCCATGATGTACTTATTACAAACCCCACCGATCAGACACTATCATAAAGGATCTAGGCACTCTTGTTGATTATTCCCTATCTTTTGTCCATGATGTACTTATTACAAACCCCACCGATCAGACACTGTCATAAAGGATCTAGGCACTCTTGTCGATTATTCCCTATCTTTTGTCCATGATGTACTTATTACAAACCCCAGCGATCAGACACTGTCATAAAGGATCTAGGCACTCTTGTCGATTATTCCCTATCTTTTGTCCATGATGTACCTGTGGTAGTTCAGAAAGCCTTATATCTGTCTCATCTAATTTCTAAAGGCATCTCCTCTAGATCCAAAAAATTCTTAATTCACCTTTACTTGTATCTTGCCTAACCCATTATCAAATATATTGCCCCTTTTGACACATATTTTTGAAACAAATCACTCACCTTGAGAGATGTCAGAGATCCCTAACTAAAAGGATCAGTGGCCTCCAAAGTCTTAGCTAGCAAGACAGGCTGACAGTGCTCTCTCTCTCTTTCTGTAATCAGTTTCTTATAGACTCCTCAGTGTGGATCTGTAACTAGCTTTTTAAGTGATGAGAGATCCTACGTTTCTTCACAGAACAAATGATTCCCTAGTTGACCAGTTAAAGGAATTAAACCTTTGTCATAGATAAATAAGATAGTTGACATGATAGATTTATATCCCAAAATATCCTTCACCTCTGAAACAAACTTCCAAGCAGAGTATCACCCTAGATAATTGGATTGGCAGCCTCACATTCTCCCCTGGACTCTCTGTGTATTGCTCTCCCTGAGGCTGGAAAGAACTTTTAAATATGTGTTATTGTTTAAACTTGTATTGGTCTGTAGACTGACTGCCTAGTACTTGCCCATGAACCTAGGAACCTAAGTAACCTTAAAACAGTTGCAAATCTTCTTGGGCTTGCAGAACTTTGCCTGTGGAGTCATTCCCTTAAGAGAAAAGAGTTCATGTGGAGGTTGGCAGCAAAGGACCAGAGTTGCACAAAGCCATGTCTATGGTTAGGGTAAAAGTGGATAGAAGGCAGACCTGGGGGTTGGCAAGAGTGACTGAAAACGTTTAACAGAATATAGTTATGTCAGCAGAAAACCTCTAATTGTGAGGCTGTTTACAGCTGCAGCAGGAGGCATCAGTTTGGGGGGGGGGGGGGGTTAAACAGGAAATGGTTTTCAGAATGCTGACCTAAGGAACAAGAGGGGAACAGGAGCACAGGCTGACATCCATCATGTAGTTGGTATTCATCCTGTTGGCAGTGGCAGTGCATATCCGGACAAGTAAGAATCAGAATCAGAATCACATTTATTGGCCAAATATGAGTGGATACAAGGAATTTGACTCCAGTTTCAGTGACTCTCCAAGTATGAATTACATAAATGACATACATACAACTATTAAGAACAACACAAATGACATACATGCAACTATTAAGAACAAGACATAAAAGTTGTTGTTGTTGTGTCTTTCAGCTTTTCCCGGTTAGGGGTCGCCACAGCAGAACTCCGGTCCGCTAATGATTGGTAGTTGATTTTTACGTGCCGAGTTACCAGCCCTGATGCACAACCTTCAATGAAGGTATGCCCATTCACGCATGTCTTCACGCAGAAGACGCTCTAGCTGAGAATCGAACCAGACAGCGTCTGACTGTGAGACAACAATGCTACCGCAGCATCATCACCGTGGATCCCAGGAACAAGACATAAAAGTAAATATACATATACATACAAGGTGCAAAGTGCATCTCAGTGCAAGAAATATTGCGCTCTGTGTGAACAATGCAAAGCGTACTATATCGGAAAAACAGAGAGGAAAATGAAACAAAGAATTTATGAGCATGTTTACTGTATTAATAAGAGCATTACTACTAATGCACTAGCTAGATATATTTTAGAACATCCTTCACATCAATTTAAGTTCACTGTGTTGCAGCAAGTGGAACGAGACATGAGAGGGGGACCGTGGGAACTGAGAAGAATGCAAACTAATGTGGTTAGTTCGTACGTCAGCATATGTTTTGCCAGGTCTCAATGATTTTTTATCTATCAAAATGCCTGCTTAAATTAAAGGCACAAGTTAGATAAGGCCTTATATAATGAAATGCACTTACATATGTATAGATTTATATATAGGATGTATGATTTAGTTTAATAATTGTTACCTTTAGTATTTTAAATGGGATTTGAGACTAGTAACCAATACCTAGAGTTAGGACTATATAGGGTTAAATCTTGTTTAAGCCTGGTATAACTCTGTATATTCTGGGTATCGTAAGAATTGTAGTTAGGTAGTATAAGCTCTTGTGATGATTTTCCAGTTTTTAAATATTTGAAAGTGTATAAATGTTTTTGTTATAATTATTTATTTTTTTGCATTCATGATATGGCTTTTATTAATGTATAGTATTACATTTTATGAGAAATAGTTAAATTTTTGTATCAATTTTTAAGGTAATGAAGATGATTAGTTAATTAATCTCAATTATAGGTTCATATGTTCATAGGTAGATACTAGGCTATCTGCCCTAGGGCATTTTAAGCCTAGCCAGAGTGTATTTAGCTTCCGCCTCCCTATTAGATTAGCCTACTGTGCCTCTGTAAAGTAGGTCACAGAAGGTACCCTTTTAAGATTAGTTTACTGTGCCTCTGTCTAGCAGGGACACAGGAGAGATCCCAGGGGTGAATTTGTGATTTCCCATCCATGCGCCAAATTTCACTTGAAGAGGGTTAGCGAGGGGCTACGTCTAACATGAATTGGGATTCTATTCCAGAGTGAGGGGAGCCTTTGGGAAATGAATCTGTCCCTCCAGCATGTCCTATTTATTTTTGTGCTGAGGTTTAGGTCCCTGGAGCGTGTAGCTGTAAGAGACTTGGATTTTTTGAGGTGGAGCATGTCCATTAATTCTGGGTTTGACATGGCTTTGTACGTCAGGCATAGATCGCCTCTGAGTAGGCGGTAAGCAACTGAGTAGAGCTGGTGTTTCTTTAGTCGAGCTGCATAGGACATCTGTTTGTAGCCCATGATCCTCTTGGTGAGGTACTTTTGGGGTCTCTCCAGTTGCTGCAGGTGTTGGGTAAGGTACATCCCAAAAGGGGCATTGTATTCAATTATGGGCCTGATGAGTGACGAGTAGAGGGGCACAATGACCTCTCGATCTAGATGCGAACCCTTTCGTGATAAGGTGGGCTATATAGAAGGTCTTTCTAACCACTTTGGCAACATGATTATCAAAGGAGAGATTACTATCTACGTTGGTCCCCAAATCTCTAATTACTTCTTCCGTACTTAATGGATTACCACCTATGTGGTAATTTGTGGGCACCTTGTTTTTCCCAAAGGGGATGACTATGCACTTTTTAGCATTCAGCTTGAGGCCGTGGCTCTGGCACCAAGCATCCGTCTCTGTGAGACCCTTTTGGAGGATGCTTGTGTCAGCTGGAGATTCAATTATGGCCCCCAGTTTGAAGTCATCTGCAAACTTTGTCAGCCATAATCCCCCCATGTTAGCCTGAACCTCAGAGAAGTATATACCGAACAAGAGAGGTCCCAGAACTGAGCCCTGTGGGACGCCACTTGTAACTGGTTTGGATTCGGACATGGCACCTGCGATTCTGACCATGTGGGTTCTATCTCTGAGCCAGTTTGCAACCCATCTTGTGATATAGGGGTTGATATTTAAGCTGGTAAGCTTATCTATGATGCCCAAGTGGGGTATTGTGTCGAAGGCTTTTGCGAGGTCCAGGTAGGCTGTGTGGACTACCTTGCCCTCATCTATGGCTTTGGTAACTGTTTCAAAGAAATCAACTAGGTTTAAGAGGCAAGATCTGCCCTTAACAAAGCCGAATTGGGTAGGGTCCAGTGTCTGGAGGCTCCCAATGTCTTTGTTTATGAGTTCTATGATAATACGCTCCATAGCTTTACAGACCAGACTAGTCAGGCTTATGGGGCGATAGTTTCCGGGGTCCATTGTGGCACCACCTTTGTGGAGTGGGACCACTGTAGCTGTACACCATTCTTTGGGTACATATCCTCTAGTAAGGCTAAGTTTGAACAGTGACTTAATGTGAGGGTTCAGTTCTTCTTGGAGCTCGTGTAAGACACAGCCTGGGACACTGTCCGGTCCCATAGATGCTGTGTTTTTTGCTTTGGAGAGGGCAGCTTTCACCTGTGCATCTGTGATGTCAGGGAGGTTACATTCAGTTGGGATAGGCGTTTGCTCCTTTGGGGGGGAAGGGGGGAGAAGTTTGCGCTGAATCTGTCTGCCAGGATGTTGGCTATGTCTGTAGGTTTGGTATATTTTGTACCGTTATACAACAATTCAGAGCATATCTGGGAGTTTCCGCCCATGTTTCTGGCATAACTAAAGAAGGCCTTATGATTATCTTTAGTGTCTAGGGCAATTTTTCTTTCGAAACTGGCCTTTGATGATTTTATGAGGGATCGAAGTTTCTTGCTAATACTGATCAGAGATGCCTTCTCTTTTTGGGATTTTGCTTTGTCATGTAGTAGCTTCTCCTTCTGTTGTATAGCTTATTTATGGCCGGGGTCCACCAGACCGGTCTCCTGTTTTTGGAGGAGTGAGTCTTGGTATTATTTGGGATAGCACAATCCATGCATTCCTGCAGGTGCTCATAGAATGCATTTGTAAAGGATTCTGCGGATTGGGCTGTATTATCCTCTGGCCCAGGGGCTTTGAAGGATTCCACCTCAGTCTTGAGAAGTGCAAAGTTGGCTTTGGAGAAATTCTTTACAGTGATTTCCTTGGCTGGGGGTGGGGACGAGATATGGATGTCCAGGGAAATTTGTTTATGGTCTGATCTTACCAATGAGGGGTTTACCTCTGGTGTGGAACATAGAGTCCCCATGTTGATGATGACCAGGTCCAATATGTTGTTCCCTCTTGTGGGAGTGGTGACCAGTTGTTCCATTGTGTTAGAGTTTATAAATTCAAGGAACCATTGGGTGAGGGTGTTTGGGCTTGAGTAGTTTTCCCAGTCAATGTTTGGGTAGTTGAAGTCACCCAATAACATAGTGTTTGGAGAGACCTTCATATTCTCCAGTGTTCTCAGGAATGCCAAGTGGGGTTCCTGTAATAGGGAGGGTGTTCTGTAGCAGGCTACAACCTGAAAGGCAGTTTTGACCGCTGTTAGTTGCACATGGATGGTTTCCGATGCTTCGTGCAGTGCCACTAACCTGGAGGTGTAGGTATCTTTGATGAATATAGATACTCCCCCTCCTTTTGTGCTTCGGTCCGAGTTTTGGGGCCAAAACGCATGGTATGAGTTATAACCTGGTAGTGCTGGGGTGCTCTCAGGAGTCTTGAACCAGGTTTCTGTTACTGCACAGACATCGATTTTCTCCATACTGAGGAGAGTCTTGAGTGCGTGCATCCTGAGGTTTAGACTTCTGGCATTGAGTAGCATGACCTTTAGTTTTTTTATCTTTGGGTTGTCTATGGAGGTGGGTTTGTCATAGGTTCATAGGTTCATAGGTTAGTACTAGGCTAACTGCCCTTGCAAGCCATTTTAAGCCTAGACAATTATCCCTTGTGAGACTTAAACCCTGCACCTTGGATTTGTAAGTCAAATACCTTAACCATTTGGCCACCCTCCTATGAGCCTTGCCTAAAAAAGGCACTATGGGGGTGGCAAGAGCCTTGGCCAGTATACGAAAGCCTAAGGTTGACAGGTGCAAGCCGTCCCTAGCGAAGCAACATGGCTTGTCGAGCATGTCATCCCAGGCTGACAGACACTGGATCCCCTTTGAATGACACCAATACTTTAGCCAGTTGTTGAAACTGATCATTTTGTCTTGATACTGTGGCATCATTCTTGGTGAGGGCAAGATGCTACTCAAGGTCAGGGACATACCAGCCTGGGCTACATGGTCAGAGAGCTCCTCTATGTCTCTTTTCATGTAGTCCAGGGAGGTACGTCTCAGGTCACTCACACCAGCATGGACAATGATGGAGTCATACTTGTACTTGCTTTGGAGTGACCTTTTGTGCTTGCGTTATGTGGCGGATCCTGGCACCCGACAGGCAGCTTACAGTGACCTTCTCCTTGTTCAGTCTGGTGAGTGGGACGTCAGTGTGCCGGACAATAGAGTCCCCTATAACAAGTGTATTTGGTGTGTTGTTTGGCCTTATGGGCTGTGACTGTGAGGCACACGGATTTTGTGAGATATGTGATTTGTGGGTATTGTTGAGGGGTGGCTGTTGCTTGGATATCTACTTAGGAGGTCTTTGCTGTTTAGGCAGATTTTTATTTAGAGCCTCCGAGTATGTTTTTGTGTGTTTATGTGTTGGGTATGCAGAAGCAATAGGTCTGTGTGAGACTGGATTTGTGGTGTGGGTGGTTACCTTTTCCTCCTGACTGACTGTGCCAGTCTTGGGTTGAGAGAGCTCTGCCTCCAGTTTGGCTGTGTAACTGCATCTCTCACATGTATTAGAGTTTCTTGGAAGGAGGAGAGGGTTGTCTGTGTACATAAGGCAATTGTAACATTGCCTCAAAATTCCCAGATTCACCAGCTGGACTGGAGAGTAACCTTGAAACTGACCCTTGGACATACCAGATTAGTATAGGGAACTGTTTTTTTACTGATCAGATTAGGGAAGGAAACTGATTTTTCACTTGATCAGGAAGGACCAATCGGGAGTCTAATATTTATGAGAAGTCAAGGAGGGTGTAGTGCTTTAGTTAGTTAGTATTTCCTTATAAGAGCTGAGCAAGTGCAGGGCTTTAGAAAGAGAATAGAGTGATTACTTTGAGAGTTTGAACAGTTCTAAGGGAAAAAGTGAAGAGCAGACTTTGTGGAGCCTGGAATAGTTTAAACCTGTTTAGGCGGCACTGCCCGATGCTGCTCAGTGTGCAAAACCGCGCAAAAAGAGAGTTGTAGGGTTTTAAGAGAGAGAGAGAGAGATCAAGGAGTTTAGAATTGACCCAAAATGGCCAATAAAACTACAGCTTCTAGGTAGTAACCACTCCTCCAGGGACAGGCAGGCTGTTCAGTGTTAACCACTCCCACTGGTGAACACAGAGACTTCCCTTTAGCCCAAGCAAGCACTGGCCTTCTAGAAACTTCCAAACAGTTCAGAACAGCAAATCTGTAACTGAACTTTCTTAACTTTCAGAAAGTGGAAAAAAAGCAAGATTTTTTTTTTTTTTTTTTTTTTTGTAGTTTAAAGGTAGCAGAGATACACAAGAAGCAAAATAATCACAACAGTGCAATAAATGACCCCACACTTGAGTGCTAGTTAATTAACAGGTCTAATGTGTTAATTAAGCAGTATGGGATAATATACAAGGTTAAGGTGTGTTTTATTTCTTGGTCTGAAGAAGTTGGATTATTGTAACCGACGAAAGCGCTTACCTGTACCATGAATAAAGCAGTATTTTTTTGTGTCAATGAAGTCCACTTTTTTGTGCATTAACAATAGGTAAACAATACTGCAGAATCCTCAGACTCTTGGGAAAAACAGTACCTTGCCTAATACTGAGTTAACCGTTTATGAACTTGATGGCCTGTGGAAAAAAACTGTTCTTATATCTGCTTGTTTTGTTGCGTATTAATCTATAATGCCTGGCTAATGGTAATAGTTCAAAAAGATGGTGGCCTGGATCTGAAGGGTTGGTGATGATTTTTCCTGCCCTTTTCATGACTCTAGAATAGTACAGGTCCTGTAAGGAAGGCAAACTAGCACCAATTATATTTTTGGCAGAACTGACTATTCGATGTAACCTATTTTTGTCATGATTAGACAGAGATCCAAACCACACCATTATGGATGAGCTGAGAACAGACTCAATGACTGCTGTATAGAACTGAAGCAACAGTTCCTCTGGCAGGTTGAACTTCCTCAGTTGTTGCAGAAAGTACATTCACTGTTGCACCTTTTTTATAATAGACCCTATATTGGTCTCCCACTTCAAGTCCCAGGAGATTATAGATCCTCAAAACTTGAAGGATTCCACTACTCACACAGCAGTATTAAATATAAAGAGGGGGATAATATTGTAGTACCACTCCTAAAGTCCACTGTCATCTCCACAGTTTTAAGAGTGTTTAGTCCCATATTATTCTGACTACACCAAAGGGCCAGCTGCTCAACCTCCCATCTGTATGCAGACTCATCACCATTCCTGATGAACCCGATGATAATTTATTGTCGGCATATTTAATAAGTTTGACAGGGGAGTCCTTAGAGGTGCAGTCATTAGTGTAGAGGGAGAATAGCAGTGGGGAGAGCACACATCCCTGGGGGGCACCTGTACTGATCGTGCGATAGCTAGATGTAAATCTCCCCAGTTTCACCTGCTGTTTCCTATTGGTTAGAAAATTGGTGATTCATTGATACGTGGAAATAGGAACGGAAAGCTGGGAGAGTTTCAAGTGAAGTTCCAGAATTATTGTATTAAATGCAGACCTGAAGTCCACAAAGCAGAATCCTTGCATATGTCCCTGGGTTGTCGAGATGTTGCAAAATATAGTGCAGGCCCATATTAACTACATCATCCACTGAGCGGTTCTCACGATAAGCAAACTGAAGGGGGTCCAATGAGGGAGCTGTAATATCCTTCAAGTAAGCTAACAGTCTTCATGACCACCGATGTCAAAGCAACAGGCCTGTAGTCATTCAGTACTGCTATGGTGGATTTTTTTAGGCACTGGAGTAATTGTGGCTTGTTTGAAACATAAGGGAACTTCACACAGCTCTAATGATTTATTAATAATCTGAGCAAAAGCAGGAGCCAGTTGATCAGCACAGGTTTTTAAACAGGAGGGTGAAACCCCATCTGGACCAGCTGCTTTCTTAATTTGCTGTCTTTTAAAAAAAGATACCATCCTCCTCAGAGATAGTTAATGCAGGCTGAATGTGAGAATGTGTGGAAGAGAGAGTCATATAAGTCTGAACACTGACAGAGCTGGTAACAGTGTCATTTGTAGCCTCAGGCTTATCAAACCTGCAGTAAAAAGCATTCAAGTCATCAGCAAGCTGATAATTAGCTGCAGTGTAGGGGGGGGTGTTCCTGTAGTTTGTAATGTTTTGTAGACCTTTCCACACTGATACAGGATCATTGGCTAAAAACTGTTTTTTCAGCATTTCAGAATAGTTCTTTTTAGCCACGTTGATTTCTTTTGTCAGTGTGTTCCTTGCCTGTCTAAAAGTGTTCTATCTCCACTTCCATAGGCATCTTCCTTGGCTTGACGAAGCTGCTGAAGTTTAGCAGTAAATCAGGGTTTGCTGTTGTTAAATTTTAACCAGGTCTTAGTGGAGACACATATCTTCACAGAAGCTGACATAAGATGTTACTGTGTCTGCCAGTTCGTACAAGTTAGCAACAGAGTCTTCAAAGACACTCCAATCTGTACAATCAAAGCAGGCTTGCAGTTTCAGCTTTGCCTCAATAATCCACCTTCTCGTTGTATTGATCACAGGTTTAACAGATTTTAACTTGCTCTTATAGATAGGAAGCAAATGAATAAGACAGTAGTCAGAAAACCCAAAGCTGCATGAGCACAGCAAGATAAGCATGTTTAACACCGTATAACAATGATCCAGTGGGTTCCTGTCTCTGATAGGACACTTTATATGCTGTGTAAATTCAGGAAGTCCATGGCTGAGAGTTGCCTTATTAAAATCACTCAGAATAATTAGAAGGGAGTTTGGATAATTCTGCTCCAAGCACATTATCTGATCAGACAGCCTTTGTAGTGCTGTCCTCACACAGGCTTGAGGTGGAATGTAATCACTAACCAGAATAAATGAAGAGAACTCCTAAATAAATCTACAATTAACACAAAATATTTCTCAGTCAGGGCAGCACACTTTGCTTAACACTGTAACATTATTACACCAACCTGTATTGATATAAAAGCAGATTCTACCTCCTTTACTTTTCCCTGATGTCTCCAATACTCTGTCCGAGCTGTAAAGTTGAAAGCCAGGCAGATGTAATGCAGAGTCTGGAATGGATTCATTTAGTCAGGTTTCTGTGAAACACAGTACAGAAGAAAGTGAAAAATCCTTGTGAGTTTCATTGAGAAGTAGCAGTTAATTCATCTTATTGCATAGGGAGTTGAGGTTTGCCAGATGTAAACTTGGGAGTACCATTTGAAAACCTCTCTGTCTCAGCCTAACCAGTGCAACAGCTCACTTCCCCATTTTGCGATGTCTGTATCTACTTCTGCTGCTGACAGCTGATACGCCTCCAGCTAGGATCTCCAGACAATTTCTTAATTGTGAAAAATCTGGTGCAAATTGCTTGAAATAAATGGCTGAATATTTAACACGAGTATACTGAATTACAGTTGAACACTAAACAACAGGACAAATAAACAAAAACAAACAGAATACTAGAGAGCACTGAACCAAGACTGCCATTCTTCGAGCCATCTTGTTCTTTTTTTTTTTTTGCTGCAGGACAACCATATTTAGTTTAGGACAGACAACATGGCCGAAGTCAGTTTGCTAAATAATCACTCAGGCAGATCAGCTACATAGAGAGGCTGATTGGAACTGCATGCAATGCAACATAATTTTCAGATCACATGATATTCAAGGTGTTGATAATGCTATTGCTGATTAGCTCTCTCCTTTCCAGTTGGACAGATAGATGAGGCTGTCACCAACGGCAGAATCAAGACCGTGCAGGATTTTGACCCAGCTGTGGGGCTTGATGGTAGATTGAATTGGTGCATTACAGAGAGGCCACTGCACCAAAGAAAATGGGAATGGTAAAGAAACTACATTTTAGAACGTATCAAGGTTTGCAGGGGATGGGAAGTGATATGGCCTATTATAGTAGCATAATCATTAAGTTTCATTTTTAGCCTGAGAAATACTGTAGTGTGAAAGAGCTGTTCAAGGGTTCACATTGCAGTGATTAGTTGGTACCAGAGGTACCACAGGTCCCATGGGTGGCAAGACACAGCACAAGTATTTACAGTCAGAAAGATGCTACAGGGTTGAGTGAGAGTGGAAACAACTGATGAGGATAATTGATTGGCAATGGGGATGAACAATTTTCCATTTCTCTGGAAGATGTTGAAAGGGATATGCAGCTCAGAGTATGAGGTATGGTTGTTCTGAGTAGCATATTCTGTGGGGCCTATTGTATAGCAAAGATAGTGCAATGCAGCAAAGATGACAGGACTCCCTGGTTGTTAGGGTTCAGGGATTTAAGGATGGATGCAGGTGGCATTTGGATCCATGTTAGGAAAAGCAAGACAGACCAATAAGGGAAAGGAGTGTGATGACCCGTCTCTGAGCAGTGATCAAGGAGCCTCAGTCCTCACCACTGACACCAGTGGGAGACCATTCACTTTGAGAGAAGTAGACACACACAGTATTTTCAGATACAGCTCTCTGCACCAAGTACAATTTCCCTAAAGAGCACACAGGGAACACACTCAGCCTGGGGTCTGGATTTCTCCATATCTGTCACCCTCCAGTTCCCCAGTAAGACTCCCCACTGGTACAGCTGTAGGATTAGGTCTTTAGCCAAGTATCAAAGCCAAGTCCTCCAGCACGTTCTCTGTGACTAGTGCTTCATGTTCCTGCTCTAAGTAGCTGACACACACACACTCTTTGAGATTTGCTTTTTCACACACACAAACACACACACACACACACACACACACACACACACACACACACACACACACACACACACACACACACACATGGGAAAGGTGGACACAGATTTACCTGCTGTAGCCCCTTCTGGCCAGAGTATAAGGTTGTTATCACTGCCACCGGACACTCCACAATCAGCTACTCTAAGGCCCTTAAAGGGTGTCCAACTATACTGTGTAATATTAATACTAATACAAATGGTAGTGAGGAACTGTACCTAGAGCCCTCAGTCAACATTATATTGTTTACATACTCTTTCAAATATATGAATAAAACTATCAAAATTATCACCTTCTTGGTACTGAGGAAGAAGTTTCCTGACCTTTATTGCTACTGGGGTATAGTTACTCCCTTCGCCATTACCTCCATGACCCTGGTGAAGAGTCAGCATTTCCTTTTCATGTTGCCCCTGTCTTTCACTCTCTTCAGCCTCCAAACAGCTCATCCTGTCTGCTGATTCCAATTCCATCTGCTTTGCCTGCCATGGTCTCTCTGCTGATTCTAACTCCATACAATTTTCTTCCAGTTCAAGACTCTTTAACTCCAGATGGATTTTTAAGCCCTCTGAGGAAAAGATGAACTGTCCTGTTTCTGAGAGCTGTACATCCCCCAATGCCAGACTGGTTATCTTCCTGGTTGGTGGTCTGTGCTGCAGCTGTGAGTAAGGCTGCAATCATTTCCCCTTTAGTCTGGTTGGCATGCACTAGTCCTTTGACTTGGCACATCTCAGCCAACTGGCTCCTTGTCAGCTTGCCATAATCCTCTACTGACATCTTTACCTGCTCTCTCTAACTAACTAAGCTAGCAAAAAGTAAATAAATAAAACTTTTGTGATATGAAACTCTGAATGTCTGCTTTGTGGCTGCTTGAGAGTACAAACACCTTCTTTAGTGACAACTACTTATAGGCTACAGAAATTCAATATCCACATCACTGCTCACCAATATGTGATGACCCCTCTCTGGACCAGTGATTAAGGAGCCTCACTCCTCACTACTGACACCGGTGGTATACCATTCACTTTGAGAGAAATAGATGCACACAGTATTTTCAGAAACATCTCCCTGCACTAAGTACAGTTTCCCTTAAGAGCACACAGGGAGCACTCTCAGCCCGGGGTCTGGATTTCTCTATATCTGTCTCCATCCAGGTCCCCAATAAGATATTCCACTGGTACAGCTGTAGGGTTAGGGCCTCAGCTGAGCGTCCAAGCCAAGTTCACCAGCACCATCTCTGTGACTAGTGCTTTATGCCCCTGCTCCAAGTAGCTGACATACACATTCTTTGAGATTTGCTTTTTCACACACCCGCACACATACTGGGAAAGGCGGACACAGATTTATCTGCTATGCCTCCTTCTACCCAGAGTATAAGGTAGTTATCACTGTCACCACACACTCGACAATCAGCTACTCTAAGGCTCTTAAAGGGTGTCCAATTATACTGTGTAATATTAACACTAATACAAATAGTGAAAAAAGACAAAAGGAAAAACTGTTGCAAAACACGAAGATGCCAAACAGGAACAAAAGGATGAACCACTCCACAGTAAAAAATGCACCTATTCAGGCCAAATACAATAAAACCAATTCTGGACTTTATTGAAGAAAATAAAACAAATGATAAACGCTTTCATCCTGACCACTTCAGAACTTCATCAGATAATGAATTAATTTACACAAAGCATTTATATAGTACAGAGGAAACTGGGTAAAACAATCATTAAAAGTTAATAAGTTATTTAAAATGACACACACCCTTAAAGAAAAATCATGTAAAAACCATGCTTTATATATGAAAACTGGTTAAAATGCAAAAATAAATATGGAAAATTCAAACTGTATTTTAAAAACATAATAAAAAAATATATAATTTAATAGTACAGAAGAAATATAATTTAAAAAAAAAAAAAAACACTATTATCTTTCTAAAGTTTTTAGTTTCAACAGAAAGCTAATGGAAATGTGTTCATTTAGGCCTGGCCAACTTGATACATTGAGACACAGTTGCCAGTAAACCTCTCTCCTTTCTAACAAAAGTGACCAGTCACCACCTCGAGGTTCTGTTTTAATATTGTCAATGACAGTGAAGTCAAAAGAGTGACCAGTATTTTCCATAATGTCTTTACTAAGTGTATTTGTATCTTTTTTTGATTTTATATCATACAAATGTTCGTAAATTCATTTCTTTAATTTACGGTCAGTTTTTCCAATGTAAAAACAGCTACAATAGTTACATAGGGCACAATAAATAATCCTTTCGGATCCACAGTTACATTTTTGATGTAATTGCACTTCAAAGTTGTTTATCAGAAAAATGCCCCCTTCCTTAATGTGTTTGCAATATTTACACATGCCACACGTTTTCATGTGCTCAACATTATTCACTCCCTTTGGTTTCATCTCAAAAATGTTTTTTAAGTTTCTGCCTTTCTTGAATACTATGGTGGGGAGTGAATCAATGAAAGGTCTAATGGCTTTCTCTTGGTTTAGAATGGTCCAATTCTTTTCCAAGATTTTCCTTAATGCAAAACTGTCATTGGTATATATAGTAATAAAACATGTCGTATAGTCCCTTTTAAGCTTTTGATTCTTCACACTTATAGACTGGGTAAAATTATTGGTATTGGTGATGCTGTTATCAGTGTCTATTATTAAGGGGCTAAAATGCCCTCTCTCCCTTTTATTTACTACCTCTAACATAATGTCAGTAATAAACTTGCACGGGTAGCCTCTTCTTGAAAACATGGCTTTCAAATTGTCACATTCCCTAAGGAAATCATCCATATCAGATACCATTAATTCGGGCCGCACTCACAAGTTGTTCCTTTACAATAGCTTTTTATGTTTCATTGGATGTGTACTTGAAAAATGAAGTAAGGAGTTGGAATAAGTTTCCTTTCTGTATATTTTTGAAACAAATTTGTTGTTGGTGTGATCTTTAATGAGAAGAACATCTAGGAAAGGCACCTGGTCCACACTGTAGTTGTGTGTGAATTTCAAGAAAGTGGTGGTGGAATTCATGTACGATATTAAATCTACTATATGTTCTGGGGGTCTATCCCACAAAATAAAGATATCATCCAAAAAATAGGTGTAGCATTTTACATACCTAAACATTGGACTGTTGAACAAAAACTTCTTTTCCCACTGGGTTACAACAATGTTTGCATATTGACCCCAACATGAGGAGCCCATTGCTACACCCTCCTGTTGCAAATATATTTCGTGATTAAACAGAATAAAGTTGTTTTTAATACAAGTTCAAGTAGGTGTGCATATACGTGAACTTTGTTGTGCTGAATGCCTTTTTCACATAAGTATTCTGAAAACCATTCTAAACCTGTGTTATGTGGAATGACAGAGTATAAGCCTTTGATATCGATGGTTAAAAGGACATAATGGGTTTGAAATGGAGTGTTGTTGATGAGATGTAAGAAACTCCATGAGTCCTTACATATGTGGGTTTCAGAAAAGACCAGTTCTTTAAGCCTAGTGTCTAAAAGTTTTGCAAGATGGTGGGTGATAGAACCTTTTGCGTCCACAGTGGGTCTCATGGGTGGTTGGTCAAGGTTCTTATGAAGTTTTGGTAACCCAAACATCACTGACATTTTGGGATATGACACAGTAAGTTGTCTGAAATATCTGAAACAAACTGTGTTACAGTTAATAATGATCAAAACTATTTTTTAGACCCACGAGAATTTCCAACCCTAAGACGGTCGGAGAGTATAAAGAACAAAACTGCAGTTTCATATCAACCCTGGGGAACTCACCAGGGGAACACTTACCCCCCCCCCCAACACCCAATGGAACATGAAGGGGGATTCAATCAGAGGGGGGGGCACAGAATCATACTTGGTCCAACAGGAATTAATTAATGCTTCTTTAGACATTTTAGAGGTGTCCTCTGATTATTTACTACCCCATTGTAACATTATCACCAATTGTGATGGTGATTTGAAAGTGTATAATTTTGCTGATGTGGTTTTTGGTGTTGATCACTGTGATTTATTTTCAAAAGGTTTCACCTATGTTCCTTCACAACCTACGGACATTTCTAACACCCTACTTGACTTAAAATTATACACATGTAAGTTGAATTTTAGGGTCCTTTTTCAGAATTCATCACTAGAAAGTGTTATCAATCCTTTAGCCATGTCCAGCACCTTTAATCCACCCCTTCACCCCATCATTCAACTATTTGAAAGAATATGTGAACTAGATATCCGTACCTTTTTAAGGATTAATCAGAAAAGACAGATGGACAATGATGTGGAGACCATACTACAAGACATTAAAAGCATTCTTGATTTGGTTAGAATAATGAAACCCGACAAGGGTGGAGGTGTAGTTCTTATGAACCAGGTTGATTATGCTAACAAGATGTTGCACATTCTGAATGGGAAGGCATATGCTAAATCCTCCCTTAATAAATTACACACAGCTTACAATAGAATTAGAAATGATTTACAGGATTTGTTTATTGAGGGGGTCCATTACCATTGATGAGTTAAATTATCTCTCTGTGTCGTATCCCAAAATGTCAGTGATGTTTGGGTTACCAAAACTTCATAAGAACCTTGACCAACCACCCATGAGACCCATTGTGGACGTAAAAGGTTCTATCACCCACCCGCTTGCAAAACTTTTAGACACTAGGTTTAAAGAACTGGTCTTTTTTGAAACCCACATATGTAAGGACTCATGGAGTTTTAAAACATCTGATCAACAACACTCCATTTCAAACCTATTATGTCCTTTTAACCATCAATATCAAATACTTATACTCTGTCATTCCACATAACACAGGTTTAGAATGGTTTTCAGAATACTTATATGAAAAAGGCATTGAGCACAACAAAGTTCACATATATGCACACCTACTTGAACTTGTATTGAAAAACAACTTTATTCTCTTTAATCACGAAATCTATTTGTAACAGGAGGGTGTAGCAATGGGTTCCTCATGTGGGGGTCTATATGCAAACATTGGTGTAACCCAGTGAGATAAGAAGTTTTTGTTCAACAGTCCAATGTTTAGGTATGTAAAATGCTACACCCATTTTTTTTGACGATATCTTTATTTTGTGGGATGGACCCCCAGAACATATAGTAGATTTAATATCGTACATGAATTCCACCACCACTTTCTTGAAATTCACACACAACTACAGTGTGGACCAGGTGCCTTTCCTAGATGGTCTTCTCATTAAAGATCACAACAACAACAAATTTGTTTCAAAAATATACAGAAAGGAAACTTATTCCAACTCCTTACTTCATTTTTCAAGTACACATCCACTGAAACAGAAAAAAGCTATTGTAAAGGGACAATTTGTGAGGGCGGCCCAAATGGTATCTGATATGGATGATTTCCTTAGCGAATGTGACAATTTGAAAGCCATGTTTTCAAGAAGAGGCTACCTGTGCAAGTTTATTACTGACATTATGTTAGAGGTAGTAAATAAAAGGGAGAGAGGGCATTTTAGCCCCTTAATAACAGACACTGATAACAGCATCACCAATACCAATAATTTTACCCAGTCTAAAGTATGCAGAATCAAGAACTTAAAAGGGACTATACGACATATTTTATTACTATATATACCAATGACAGTTTATTGGACCATTCTAAACCAAGAGAAAGCCATTAGACCTTTCATTGATTCACACCCCACCATAGTATTCAAGAAAGGCAGAAACTTAAAAAAACATTTTTGAGATGAAACCAAAGGGAGTGAATAATGTTGGACAGATGAAAACGTGTGGCATGTGTAAATATTGCAAACACATTAAGGAAGGGGGCGTTTTTCTGATAAACAACTCTGAAGTGCAATTACATCAAAAATTTAACTGTGGATCTGAAAGGATTATTTATTGTGCCCTAGGTAACTGTTGTAGCTGTTTTTACATTGGAAAAACTGACCATAAATTAAAGAACTGAACTTACGAACATTTGTATAATATAAAATCAAAAAAGATACAAATACACTTAGTAAACACATTATGGAAAATACTGGTCACTCTTTTCACTTCACTGTCATTGACAATATTAAAACAGAACCTCGAGGTGGTGCCTGGTCACTTTTGTTAGAAAGGAGAGAGGTTTACTGGCAACTGCGTCTCAATACATCAAGTTGGCCTGGCCTAAATGAACACATTTCCATTAGCTCTTTATTGAAACTAAAAGCTTTAGAAAGATAACTGTGTTGTTTTTTTTTTTTTTATTATATTTCTTCTGTACTATTAAATTATATATTTTTAATTATGTTTTTAAAATACAATTTGTATTTTCCACATTTATTTATGCATTTTAACCAGTTTTCATATATAAAGCATGATTTTTACATGATTTTTCTTTAAGGGGGTGTGTCATTTTAAATAACTTTTTAACTTTTAATGATTGTTTTACTCAGTTTCCTCTGTACTATATAAGTGGTTTGTGTAAATTAATTCATTATCTGATGAAGTTCTGAAGTGGTCAGGACGAAAGTGCTTATCATTTGTTTTATTTTCTTCAATAAAGTCCAGAATTGGTTTTATTGTATTTGGCTTGAATAGGTGCATTTTTTACTGTGGAGTGGTTCATCCTTTTGTTACTAATACAAATAGTAGTAGTAGTTGACCAAGTCAGCTAGGCCTTCAGGAGTCCCCCAAACAGTGTCACCAAATAAATATAATCACTTTCAGAGGTTAACTACTTCCTAAAAGGACCAGCCATAATACAAGTTTTAAATATATTTCATAATAAATAATAAAAGCACATGAAAATAATGAATATATATTTACAGTAAACCACAGAGTTCAAATCATAGGAAACAATGAAAATAACATTGATGGACAGACAAATAAAGAAAAACAATATCTAAATAAAGCTTCACTATATTTTCCTGACTGAATCTAAGAGAATTTCTATTCTCTTCTTACTGAATACAGCAAGGCAGATGATGTGGTGTATGGTCCTTCTTGTTGTCATGCTCAAGACAGAATATTGAATATTCATAAATTACTCCATGTAATATCTAAAATTTCCAGGATGGCTGGCAGAATCATCTCATCTGGTCGCCTGACACTAGGCTCTTACACTATTCCCCTTTGAAGCTGAGATAGGAATTTAGCATAGATGGCTACAATGCACATTTAAATGTTTATGGCAGTACCCTGGAGCCATGAAACAATTACAGTACTCCCCCTCTACTTTACAGAGGTTATTAAACAATGGCCTCTACCAGACCTATTGACTCCAGTTCTATTCAGCATAGTGAGATGCCATTTTAATGATTTAACCACTCATTTCCATTTCCCTTATTTTTCTTAAAGTAAGCTAGCTGGTTAACCTCTGCTCTTGAAACTCACTATGATACATTTTTTTAACACTAGCAACTTTACAAGCACATTTTGATTTTCAAATGCCATACAGTTCTAATACATTTGTAACACAAGCATCTTGTACACATCAGTTTGATATTAAAATGGTATATCATTCTTTACAGAACTCCATCTGGCTCTGCTGGCACTAGCCCATATCATCACAAGGCATATGACAGAAGCTCAGGCTCCATTGCATACTTACTGAGATATAATAGTTTCAACTGGGAAATTTAGGACTAAGAAACCCAAACTTTGAGATTCAATTTTATACCACAGAGATGACTTACATTTACCTAGTTACCAATTCTGGGCAGTGCTGAATGAAATGTTAGAAAATCTCTGGATACACAGTGGAAAGATGACATTGTTTTCATTTGGAATTAGGGCAGTATTATATGCACACACCAGAAGGGCATCAGAGAAAGAAGTAAAATATTTAGGCAGGTGGAGCTGGAAGGCATATAGTAAATATGAGGCCACAGTGGTTGGAAAAGATGTTCTAGTTTGCATATAACAAGCAGCAAATAGAGGTCTGGATTACCAGACATTCACATGTTTATCATGCAGGTCAAGGGCTTGCCAGAACAGGGAGGAACAATGACTTAGAAGGAGAAGGATGATGTGGAAACACCTGCTGAAAGCCCTGATGGGCAGGCCAAAAACACCTGAATCAGGTGTTACATTTAGTGTGTGAGTGTGTGTGTGTGTGGGGGGGTCATCACCAGCTCATTGTTACAGCAGATAAGGCAGAAGTGATCAGGAATCAAATTAATTTGGGCAGATATTATCTAGATATGGACCTGGCTGGGGACAAAAATGTCAAAACAATTGGGAAGGTTAGGATCCTCTTAAACATATTTGTAAAACAAACTCCAAATAGGTGAAAGAACTGGTAATAACAAAAAGCACACTGGTGTTGCCCAGATAAAATCACCAACCTTTATTAAAATAGCACAAAACTTCACTGACTAAGCGCTTTCACCCTGGTAGGGCATCTTCAGAGTCAGTCTACAAATTCTATCATAATCTTTATATATACACCTTGCAATCATCAGCGTAATCAAATCTAATTGAATAACAATGAATTAATCATCTCACACTCTTTTTGGAATTAACCCTGTGGTTGTCCATTAAAACTACTTCTTATAAATTCTTCAAAAATCAATCCTTCCTTGCACAATACACAGTAGTATAAGGTAATAAAATGATAATACAAGTCCTATTGTTTCTTATTCAAGCATGAATTTGTTAATACAAAGTAATAAAATATAATAAGAATAAAAATGAAAATAAAAATGAAAAATGAAATATAAACTGAATACAATAACAGTAAAATAAATCATAAAGAATAATAATAATAAACATGATCCCTACATATATTAACCAAAATAAATAATAAATCATTATACAAATGTATTAAATACACGCTGCCTTGTGTTTTAATATACAAGCTAGGGATAGGGTGTCATTGATGCCAGGAGCATTGCTGGCATCTAGTCGAATCTGACAAAGGCATTCCCTAACCTCTAGAATAGTTTTATAGTCTCCTCCAAACTCTCTTGTACAAAGCCTGTCTATAACAAAAAATAAAAATTTCCTAAAATTAGGACAGTTGTTTGTATGGTTGTATAGTGAGTTAGTAGATTTCTTGTTTTTAATATCCCTGTAATGCTTTAATATTCTATATCTCAACATTGTAGTAGTTATGCCTATATAAAATGCTGGACAAGAAAGACAGGTGGCCACATAAATTACCATGTTGGTTTTGCAGTTGCAATAGCCCGGGCTCCTCAGCGTCCTCTTGAAGTTCCCCACAGAGACATAGGGGCCGTCATTGATATATTTACATGCTTTGCAACTGCCGCACTTAGCCATCTTAGCCGGTCTTTGGCCAAAAGTTGTCGGTGTTCTCTCTAAGCACTCCTTAATATTTAAACCCCTACTGTTAATGAAAAGAGGTTTTTGCCTAGTGTATCATGTAAGTCTGTAGGGACTATGTCTTCCCATGTCCTATGAATAATATTTTTAACTTTCATGGCTAAGAGTTGTGCTGTAAAACCATTCCAGTAGGGATGTTTTTATTATTTTGTTTAGTGATTCTTGCTTTATTGGTGTCAACTGTCCTTTGTGTGTCATTCAAAATGGGAATAAAGTCAGTAGCCCTTCTCCTAGTGATATCATGTTGAAGCATAGTAAGCATGTCCAAAGGATAACCCCTTTGGACAAACAAATCCCTCAAAACCCCCATTTCATCAATAAATTTGCTGTCCTCACTGATAATATGTGACAACCTAATCATCTGTCCTTTGGCCACGTTCTTCTTAACATAGTAGGGATGACAACTATCATAATGTAAAAATGAGTTACTGTAAGTTTTCTTCCTATATAAATTGGATTCTATTCCTCCATCATTAATGTATAGTCATAAATCCAAGTAATCTATCGTCTTGCTGTCAACATTGTATGTAAATTTCAAAAATTAAGTGGTGTTATTTAAATATTTTATAAAATCCTCTACTTCATCCCGAGTGCCTTTCCAAAGGAACAGGATATCATCCAAGAATCTCAAATAGATGATCAACCTGGATCTATATTCTGATTCCAGCACAAATTGTTCCTCCCATTCAGCTAAGACTAGATTGGCATATACGGGTGCACATTTAGCGCCCATAGCCACCCCAGTAGATTGTCTGTAAAATTCATCCTCAAACCCTATGTAGTTGTTCTCCAGTACAATTTGCATCGTGTCAACCAGTAGGCCTCTCTTCACCCGATGTATATCACTGTGTTTATCCAGACTCCTACCAAACCACTCCAACCTAATGTCATTGGGAATCACTGAAAATAAATTTGTAATATCCACAGTTACAAAAAGAAATTCCCCTAAGGGTACATTGGTTAAAGTCCTGAGGCAGTCTATACAATGCCAAGAATCTTTTAATACATGCGGCAACGTGTCCAGAACCTTCTTGGTCATAATATCTATAAATGATGCTGCAACAATGGGTCTAAATGGGCGGGGGGGGGGGTTGACCGTGTTTTTATGAACTTTTGGTATCCCAAATAAACTGGGCATAACTGGGTGTTCCACTTGTAGATATTTATATTCATCTGCATCAATAAAACCTTCACAAAGCATCTCATAAAGTTGCCAATCGATCTTGTTGTATGCCTTGTGGATGTCAAATTTAGAAGCTAGCTCATATGTGCTGGAGTCTCGGATAATACTCTGCATGTGCCAAGAGTAGTCAACATTCATCATTATGACTACTCCTCCCCCTCTGTCTTGTTTCATAACCCTGTAATCAGTACTAGCCAAAAGTTCTTTTAAGCAAAATGCTTCAGCCGATGTCAAATTTCTATTATCTACAACAGGCCTTTTATCAATCAGTCTGCTAATCTGGGTGGTACATAGGCATTCAAAAGCCATGATCACAGGGTTATATGGCAGTATGAATACATTGCTTCTCTTGAGTTTAAATATTTGCGTCTCCCTATCTACTTGTGTTTTATTACTAAAAAAACAACTTTAAGTTTAATTTCCTAGTATACAACTTCAGATTGATGAGCAATTTTCCAATATCATATTTAAAGTTGGGGACAAAAGAAAAACCTTTTCTCAATAAACTTAAATGACTTTCAGATATCTCCAAGTCAGAATAGTTATAAACATGAAAGGAATTGTCCCCAATTATAGAGGGACCCCATTGATGTTATTCTCCAAACATGGGGTCACGATGGTATCAAAGGGGTTGGGGGAACTACTGACTGGTATGTCAATATTGGTGATTAAGCCATCCATAATTGAGTGTATAGAGAAGTGAATCTCCACCTCTTGTGAATAATTCATCTGTGATGCCAATTCCTGTTGTTGAAGTTGTTCCTCCTCTGACCCCCACCCCTCCAGTTGTTTTCTGGGTAAAACCCTTGTATCTGGGGTGTCCTCTGGTCTGTCTGTTCCAGTGGATGGCCCCAATTTCTTAACCTGTCCGAACGACTTTGTTGGGGTTGGTTCTCTAAAAAAAACTTCCTTTTCCTCAATATCTATATGTAACCCTTCAATCACCCCCACATCAGTCTGGTTAGTGTCCCTTTCCAGTAAGTTTTCCTTTTTGGTGTTTGGTATGGGGTAAGCTTTTCTTCTTTACACTCATTAGTGTCCCTCAATATCTTTTTTTTGTTTTCTTTCCATACTAGTCTTGACAAATTTTTCTAAATCAGTTGTAATTCTGTCAAATCTACTTCTGTTATTTTCAAAAAGTAAATCATTCATAATGTTTTGTTTGAGAATAAGTAATTCACTTTTTAAACTGTTGAGCCTACTTGTGTTGTCCTTAATAATAATTCTCATCAGATCCATTCCTGTTCTGTCAAATAATTCCAGCATATTGTTATATGCCTCAGAGTCAACCTCAATCCCCATAGGTATTTTAAATACTCTCAAGCCCCTCGGTACTTGATTTAACTCAATGGATCGTTCCAAAAAGACATTGTCCATTTGGAGGGATTTGTATTTCCTAGCTAACTTTTCAAATTTGGACAATTGAGAATTGTGTCCCAAAATCAATATTCTGAGACCTAGATGTTTCTCCTAGTTTAGGGGGTACTAAAAAATTCTCCATGTCAAAAGTTGACCTTCCTGGAAAATTAGTACCGTCAACCCCCCTCGTATTATTGGTATTCTCGTGGTTATTGTCCAATCTAGGATTGTTACTCCTTTCCAATCTTGGGACATTCACATTCAACTGTCTCTCTGTGGAAGTCCCTGGTGGTGTGTGCAAAGTAAAAAGCTCGACCTGTGTGTCTGTTAAACTGTCATTCTTGTCTTTGCTTTTATTGGCATGCAATAATGAAATAATTTGTCTAGAAAGCTCCGAATATTGAACCATAAGTTGTTCCATTGTAACCAGCTAAAAAATTTATAAAAAATATTAAGTGTATATAAATAAATATATATTGTAAGAAACCCCCAACAATACCTACAACCAGAAATCAGTGTAATAATACGTGTAACCCTATCCAAATTCTTCTAATAAATGTTGTTCTCTTCAAACTCTGTTATTAACAAACTCTACCCTGTACGTTGCAAAATTGTATATAGTAGCAAGTTGGAATGTATAAGTAACCCACAATACTGGCAAGAAATCTCAATTTTAACAATAATAAATATTGAAATCGAAAATTGTACACTCTACCAATACACAAATTACAACGTCATAAAATATTCTGACACAGAATAATAATGTTAATGAATCCTTTAAATATCCAAGGCATCAGGTAAAATTACCTGTCAACTAAAAAGGCACACTTTATTTATAGACGTGTTGTAACCCTATCAAGTGTCGATAGAACACATTGAAAATATGTGTTAAATATATATGTCAGCGCTTTTTAATATGTATAAACAAAAAACTTTAAACAACAAGACATATAGTAATGTCTCTCTAAATGATATGTATGTAACACTATAAATCCAAACAGATAAGTGTGTTGATTCCACCAACATAAATGTTAGTGCAGTTCTATTCCTTAGTCTGCAAAAATAATAATCTCGTAAAACTAACTATACACTTACAAACATAGAATACAATGTCACCACTAATATTCAAATGATAACTAGTAACAATGGTTACCACTGTACAATTCAATGTTCAAAAGTAGAATAGATATAATTCCACATGATGTAACAAAAAAATCTGTTGGAAAAATGCAACCATATCGCAATAAGAAAGCAACCAGTCTGTTTTAAAGGGTCCACTGATGTTGTTAATATTGATATTTCCTTGTGATAGGCAAACGGTGTTAGAAATAAACTGGTCCAAAATCATACCCAAGCATAAAAGGCCATCAAAAATTGTAGTTTTACGCCACAAACGACCACCTAGAAAGTTCCAATAGTTCCAATGTCACTCTTTTTCTTGAAACTAATCCTAGAAAATGTATATATATATATATATATATATATATATATATATATATAGTAGTAATACTTGACCATGTTAGGTCACGTAAAAAATGAAAAGTTAATTGTCAATTAGAAAGGCAGTTTTATGGTTGAAAAGCCAAGCAGATACACAAACTCAGATGCAAAGCTAGAATGTTGAAGTTGAAATTACCTCTAGCTTTATGTAAATAAAAATGGTAGTCGTAGAAGCCTCTCCACGGATGTCGACTCGTGGTTCCAGTCCTTCAAGCTCTTGCCTTCCTGTCGGGGAGGTAATCCTTCCTCCAATACTCTAACACCAAAGAAAGTATACAGCAACAGAAATGCAGGAGAAAAAAAAAAGAATGTAAAAAAGAATGAAAAAAAGTATCTTCTCTGCCGATAGTCACCGGGAAGTCAATCTGCCTCACGCTAGTGTTCTACTATCAGGTAAATTGTCACTTCCTGTGTGGGCGAGAAGTTCAAGTAAAACAGATGCTGGGTCTTTAAAGTGGTATTATTGAATATAATTCGAAAAACTTTACATGAGAAAGTCCAGAGTGTCTGTTGTAACCTACAGCAAATAGGTCATTCCAAGCAAAAAATAGAAACTATAACAGCCAAAGGACGTTAATTATCCTTGGTAGCTGTTCAGCTCAAACCAAGGATAAATGTTAACCTCTGATACACTTCTTGGTGTTGTTATCCATCCAAGATTAAAAGGATGAAAATATTCTCAACCTTTAGTCTCTCGCAGTGTGGTTTTGTCGAAAAAACAGATGAAACAAAATGTCCTCAATCACCACTGCAAATTCTGATAAGTAAACTATAAATCCAACATAAGAGTTCTTCACAACCACTGGTATGCACTATACTAGACTGTAATAGTGCTATAAAGGTGTAACCAAAGTGGTGAATATCTTGGGCCACACCAGGGGCCAAAAACATAAACTCAAAACTCCAAATAGGTGAAAGAACTGGTAATAACAAAAAGCACACTGGTGTTGCCCAGATAAAATCACCAGGAGGAGCCCGGGCTATTGCAACTGCGACACCAACATGGTAATTTATGTGGCCACCTGTCTTTCTTGTCCAGCATTTTATATAGGCATGACCACTAGAATGTTGAAATATAGAATATTAGAGCATTACAGGGATATTAAAAACAAGAAATCTACTAACTCACTATACAACCATACGAACAACTGTCCTAATTTTAGAAAATTTTTATTTTTTGTTATAGACAGGCTTTGTACAAGAGAGTTTGGAGGAGACTATAAAACTATTTTAGAGGTTAGGGAATGCCTTTGGCAGATTCGACTAGATGCCAGCAATGCCCCTGGCATCAATGACACCCTATCCCTAGCTTGTATATTAAAACACAAGGCAGCGTGTATTTAATACATTTGTATAATGATTTATTATTTATTTTGGTTAATATATGTAGGGATCATGTTTATTATTATTCTTTATGATTTATTTTACTGTTATTGTATTCAGTTTATATTTCATTTTTCATTTTTATTTTTATTCTTATTATATTTTATTACTTTGTATTAACAAATTCATGCTTGAATAAGAAACAATAGGACTTGTATTATCATTTTATTACCTTATAGTACTGTGTATTGTACAAGGAAGGATTGATTTTTGAAGAATTTATAAAAAGTAGTTTTAATGGACAACCACAGGGTTAATTACAAAAAGAGTGTGAGATGATTGATCCATTGTTATTCAATTAGATTTGATTACACTGATGATTGCAAGGTGTATATAAAGATTATGATAGAATTTGTAGACTGACTCTGAAGATGCCCTACCAGGGTGAAAGCGCTTAGTCAGTGAAGTTTTGTGCTATTTTAATAAAGGTTGGTGATTTTATCTGGGCAACACCAGTGTGCTTTTTGTTTATATTTGTAAAACAGTAGGCAAGAACAATCGGGAGGAAGAGGTCTAACATGCAAGTATTAAAGTAAAATCACCTGAACTATATAGGAAGGCTGGGGTTTATCTGTCAAGACAAGGTATCCAGCTGTATGTGAATAATCTGAGACAGGGGTTTATGGAAGTTTTACCAGATGTGCTTGGTGGGAGGGATGCTACATCACTCTCCTGTGGTAGAAGAGCAGATTTGGAAGGCTAAATTTTGTTTGTTCAGAAAGCTTGGATCTCTTTTATCGTGCAGGCTTTGGCTACACCCAAGATCTACAGACAGGCCGGGGGACCAAGCTCTGGGGACTGCATGTTACCCATCCCCTTCAGCCATTTGTACTGGATGAATGATGCCAGGTGACAGCTGGTATGAGTGGTTATTTATAGACCCTTTCAGCCATTGGTGTTAGGGGACTTCCAAGTTGAGACACTGATGTGCTTGATTGTCTGTGTGTATCTCCTTATTAGTTCTGCCCTTTGTGCCCATCTGGATATTCAGTCATTGGAAGTTGATTGATATTTGATTCAGTGAATTGGATTTGAATGGCAGTTGATCTAGTTTATTGAATTGGCATAACAAATGCATGACTGTGGCCATTTCCTTACAAGTATATTGTGGGATTATTGTGCAAGTAGGAGCAAGCTTGTTTTATCCTAAGGTGACAAGAATGAATCAAGGTGTCATTGTCCCAGCAAGATTGGCAGGGTAAAAATATCAGGCTGTAGGCATGGGGATGGGGTGGCACAGAAAGGTAGGCTAGGCAGGGGGACAGACAGATAGTGGAAAAATATATTAGGTGACAGCTGGGTACTGTAGGTACAAAGAAAAAAGCGGGATAGGTAGACAGGGCAATCCCCTTTCAGATACAATCCCAAAAAGAACAGACAAGAGACTTATCTCCTCACACTTCATAAAAGCAAGAGATGGTAGTACTGAGACAGGCAAAAGTCTTGCTGGTCTGCAAGGATGATTGCACTTTGAGTTGGAAGGAAGTTCCTCTGTTTCACCTAACTGCAGGCTAGGGTGCTGCAGCCATAATAGTTAACAGAAGGGTGGATTTGGAAGGATAGCTCACAAATGTCTCTTATTTTTGCCCTGCCCCTCATAAAATTTTTTATTTTCTCATAAATCACTGAAGATTAGAGTCAGTCAATGATGACAGACATCAGAGGTGTCATAGTTCTTATTATTTAGAAAATGCATGGTTATGTAAAACTTGTTACTCTGTATTAATCTTCCTAAGTAATATTTACAAACTGTCCCAGATTTGGGGACTTTGTCACCATATTTGTTATGGTTTTGTCCATAATGCATGATTAACAAAGTTAAGAGGTATTGCTTGGACAGCTTAATCATCTCTTATTGGGCAGGCTACTGTCATGCCAGGTGTCAGCACATAGACTGGGAGGCCATGTCCTGAGCCAACATGCTGCAGATCCTCTTAATTTAGTTAACTGATGTTGGGTGAGTGATGCCAGAGGGCTGCCAGGTGGAATAGTTGGTTTGCAGACTCTTTCACCATTTATTGTGGCTGAATGCATACTGTAGAAATCTGAAATGCTATGTCATTTGTGAATATTAATATGATTTTTATAGAAATGTAACAGAAGGAAACACTGCCAGCCAAGCTATCTGGAATTTTGTAAATAATTCTATGTCATCTGTCAATATTGTATGATTCATACAGAACTGTATGTTATATGCTAAGCTTCAAGAATATAACCACAGCATACCCTGCTGGACCATAGAAGAATTACTTACAAAATGTCAAGAAAATAAGTTGAAATTAAATGCTTTATGATGTGCTATAAAAGTTAGTTTCAATGCAGCAAGGAGACAGGATGTCTAGAGCTAGAAGTTTTTTCTATTGTCTTGGAGAGAAGTGGTTAATAGGTTTAAAATGTAAAAAGTGTTTTATTGCTTTATGACTTCCTAGAAGCTACACATCTGAGAGATATGTATTTCTAACACAGAGATGTTAAATGTTGGACATTCTGGGTTTAGCCTGGGAACTGAAGACAGGTGAGAAAAAGTGATGTCATCCAGGCTAGACCAGCAGTAAAATGTGATATTAATGTAAGAACTCTCTCAGAGAGAGACTATGCATTTTGTATCTTGTCATGGACCTAGAAACACCCACTCAGCACTTCTGCCTGCGTGTTGTCTGTAAGTAAGATTTAGGCATAGTATTTCTTTTAGAGATAGATAGGACTATAGCAAAGATTAGTTTAGATGTTTTCTGTATTCATTTGAGACTGTCCTGTAATGCTGATTTAACATATTTCCTGTGATTCTGAACTATGTAGTTACTGTATTGTTTGAGTATTGTCTTGTTCTTTTATTTACTATTAAATATATTTAAACCCATCTTTGTGGTTGATATTTGTGATACATATTTAAGTTCTTAGAATACTTGCATATGTATTTGGTGAGATGGTACAGGCCACTCCTAAATAGCCTTGGTCTTGGTCACACTTACCATTTGGATAATAGTAACATAACACAGTAGTATTGGTCACTCTTTGTAAGGGCCTTTATAGTAACTGATAAGTAGGGGTTGGTGGCAGTGATAACTGCCTTATAGTCTGGGCAGGAGGGGGCATAGCTAGTAACTTGTGCCAGTCTTCCCCAGGTGTGTGTGTGTGTGTGTGTGTGTGTGTGTGTGTGTGTGTGTGTGTGTGTGTGTGTGTGTGTTGTGTGTGTGTGTGTGTGTGCATGTGCACACATGTGTGTTTGCATATAAACCAAATCTCAAAGTGTGCATGTGTCAGCTACTTGGGCGGGGGCACAATGCACTGGTTGGACAGAGCGGGTGCCGGAGGCCTTGGCTTGACCTCTCAACTGAGATCTTAACCCTATAGTTGTGCCATTGGGGAGTCTTATTGGGGATCTGGAGAAAGATGGAGAAATGAACCCCAGACTGACTTTGATCTCTGTGTGCTCTTAAGCATCATTGTACTTTACTGTGTGTGTACTTGTCATTCTCCCATTGTGTTCATCCCTCATTGTTGCCAGTGGTGAGGGCTGAGGCTCCTTGATTACTGGGCCAGTGCAGGGGCATCACATATTAATTATTTGGCAGTGGTGGGATAGCCACACCACATATCAATTGGTTAATAGTGGCGAGAAAGCCACATCACATATTAATTGGCTTGCAGTGGTGTGGATATTGAATTCCTGTAGCCTGTGTACAGTGGTCACCGAAGATGTTTGTACTCTCAATCAGCCATGCAGTGAACATTCAGTGTTTATATCACAATTGTTGTATTTTTCTTTGTTAGCTTAGTCAGTTATAGCAGACAAGCATGTCAGCAGAGGAGTATGGCAAGCTGACAAGGAGCCAGTTGGCTGAGATGTGCCAGGCTACAGGACTAGTGCATGCCAACCTGACTAAAGCAGATATGATTGCAGCTTTAGTCACAGCTGTATCACAGAATAGCAACCAGAAGGACAATCAGACTGGCCTTGGAGATGTACAATTCTCAGAAAATGGACAGTTCAACCTTTCCACAGAGGACCTAAAAATCCATCTGGAGTTAAAAAAGACTTGAGCTAGAGGCCAAACATTTGGAAAAAGAGGCAGCAGAGAGATTCAGGCTTCTACAGACTGAGGAAAATGAAAAACTGCAAAGTCTGAAGGCTGAGGAGAATGAGAAACTGTGATGCCTGGAAGCTGACGAGAAGGAGAGGCAGAGGCAACATGAAAAGGAGATGCTGACTCTTCACCAAAGTCATGGAGGTAATGGGGAAGGGAGAAATTGAACCTCAGAAGCAACAAAGGTCAGTAAATGTCTTCCACAATTTACAGAGGGGTATAATTCTGATAGTTTCATTCATGTGTTTGAAAGGGTATGTAAACAGTATAATGTTGACCAAGGCCTCTTGGGTATGGTTCCTGACCCCCTTACTCCATAGTAAAGCTGTGAAGGCTGATGGTCTAGCTAGATAGGATTTTGTAAATAATTCTGTCATTTGTAAATATTAATGTAAGCCACAGGCTTGTTCTGTTAAATGTAAGAAAATTATGGTAAAAATGTAGCCACATTACGCTCTGCTGGGGGAAAGCTGATAAGTCAAGCATTGTATAATTGTTTCATCTCAAAACCTGGAGCCAAGATGTCTGAATGAAGGAATTCTTCCTATTGTTCTGAGACCAGAGTTAATAGCTAGAATTTACATGTATAATGTATTTTATTGCTCTGGCTTTTTGACCAGCTGCAAGTTCAAAAGGGCTGTTACACTCTGAGTTTCTGTTAGCCTGGGAAACAGAGAATAATGATGTAATCTGAAATGAGTCAGTGGTACAGTGTTATCAACTTAAGGACAGAGAGAGAGAATGAGAGCATTTTGCATTTGTTTTCAGAACTGACAACATCACCAGCACTGCCTTGCTATATATGTAAGTTTGTTTTAGAACTGTGTTTGCTCTTAGATATAGATAGGAAATAGTAAGTCTAGTCTAGCTGTTTTCTGTATTGATGTCATAACTTTTATACTGTATTATTTTAAGCATTTCTCTGTGATCTCTGAATGCTTGACTAGCACTGTGTAGTAAGAAGTATTGTATTGTGTTCTTATTATTTATTATTAAATATTTTTAAACCTTTCAACTGTGGCTGTTTTATGTAAAGATAATTTAAGCTCTGGAGTACATTGCATGTATATAGTGATACTGGCCAAGCCACTCCAATAAGCTTTAAAAAGTTCTGCTCACTTACTAATTGGATAATAATATTGTACAGTAATAATTGGACACCCGTTGGTAAGGGCCTTATTAGTAGCTGATATTAGTGGCTGGTGGCAAGTGGTACTACCATATAGTCTGGGCAGAACAAGTATAGCTGCACAACCTGTGCCAGCCTTCCTCGGGGGTGCCTGTGTGTTTGTATATAACTCATATCTCAAAGTGTGTGTGTGCCAGCTATTTAGGCAGGGACATGAAGCACTGGTTGGACAGAGAGGGTACTGGAGGTTTTAGCTTGACCACTATGCTGAGATCTGGACCCTATAGCTGTGCCAGTGAGGAGTCTTATTGGGGATCTGGAGAGAAAGGGAGAAACCAGCCCCAGACTGACTGTGATCTCTGTGTGCTCTTAAAGGAAATTGTGCTTTACTGTGTGTGTATTTGTTACCCTTCCTAATGTGGACTTCCCTCACAGGTGTTAGCGGTGAGGATTGGGGAGCCTTGATTGTTGGGCCAGTGCACAGGTGTCACAAAAGCTGTAACTGTTATTTCTAAATTGTCTGATTCTGATTGTTTAAATTATAATGTTGTAAAGAACAGCATTTTAGAATATTTTAAGTTAACATCTGAAACTTATAGGAAATAGTTTCATGAGCATAGATGCAAGGCAGATGGATGTGTATGTGAATATATTGCTGAACTAAGCAATTATTTTCATAGGGGGTGAGTGGATGTCAGGTCACCACTTTTGAAGGGCTGGCAAATGTTTTGTTGAGGGAACAAGGCCTTAACACTTTACATGAGGACATGATAATCTGGTTAGCTGATAGACAATGCAATACTGCAGATGAGCTGGAGAAGATGAGAGACCTATACCTAGCAACCAGGGCATCACCATACAGGAACAGGATACCCAGTGCTGCTCATGGGTCTAATGGAACCCATGGTGGGCAGCCCAGACTGCCCCAACCAAGTCTGCCAGTAGCAGGGGAAGCCATTAGTCCAGGTAGATATCCAAGACCAAGGGTTAAATGGTTTAAATGCAACCAGTGTGGCCATGTAGCATATAGATGTCCATGGAGGCAAGGTGAGGAACAAAAGGTGGGAGAGCCAGTATGTGGGAATGACAAAATTATAGCAGTAAGTTGTCTCAAGACAACAAGAGTACCGAACTACCACAAGAGGTTATATCCTATCTTAGTAAATGGGAGAGAGACCATTGCAAAGAGAGACACAGCCTCTGACCTAACCATAGTGAAGCCTGCAATGGTTAAAGAGGTGCACTACTTGCTTGGGCAGTCTACTCTAGTCAGAGCTTTAGGAGGGGACCCCATTCCAAATACCTTTGTCCAGGGTTCACCTTGATTGGGAGGGTGGAAAAGGAAGCCAGCAAGTAGGTGTGTTTGAGGATATCCTTGCAGATGCCCTGATAAGGAATGATTTTGATGATGCAGTACCATGTGTGCATGCAGTTACATGCAATTAGGCTTGGAGACAAGCATGTGGGTCTGGTAGCCTGGGAGAGACCCAGACAGACCGCACACTTGCAGCCAGGACTGGTGAGGTGGTTACTTCAGGAAGGGAGCTGCCCTGTAGAAGTGAGACTGAAGGTGAGCCACAGCTGCTTCTGGGTACTGATGTTCCATTGGACAGAGTGACTGTAAGGGTATAGATGAGTAGTAGTACCCAGGCTGACAGTGAGGCACTGCTGTAAGAGAATCCCAGACTTCCTGTGAAAGGGGATCTGGGAAGGGTTACAAAGAGAGAGTTGAGACAGACACAGCTCTCAGACCCTATATTACAAGGCCAGAGAGAGGTGGCTAGTGAGACACCTGATTCTCAAAAGAATGGGGAATCTGTATACTGGGAGAAAGTGTTACTGTATAGACAGTGGATCCCTGAGGGAGGGCTAGAGGGTAAAAGAATACAGCAGTTGGTAGTGCCCAGAGCCTACCATCTGGCACTTCTAGCCGTAACCCATGATATTCCCTTTGCATGTCAAATGGGCATAAAATATACAAAAAGATGTATTGTACAGAATTTTTAGATGTAACAGGATACTGCAGGACCTGTGAGCAGTGCTAAAAGGTAGACAAGGCACAAGACAAGGTGAAAGCTCCTTTGATGTCTTTGGCTATTTCAAATGGTTGCTATGGATATTGTAGGCCTCTGAGTACCCCTAGTTCCACAGGGAAAATGCATAGCCTGGTGGTAGTAGATTGTACTACACAATACCTTGAGACAGTGGCTCTGTCCTCCATTTTGGCAGAAAATGTGGCAAATACTTTGTTAGAAAATTTCAGCAGGGTAGGTTTTCCAAAAGAAATACTGACTGACAGAGGTGCCAATTTCATGTCAGACCTGCTGGCTTGTCTGTGGAAGTAATGTGGGGTGAAACACCTAAAACCCACCCCCTACCATCCCTTGACTAATGGTCTTGTTGAGAGGTTAAACTCTACCCTGAAGACCATGCTATGGGCATTTTCAGACCAGTTTAAGAGGGAGTGGGACAAATATTTGCCTCATCTGTTGTTTGTTTACAGAGAGGTGCCCCAGGAATCCACAGTTGTTTCACACTTTGAGTTGTTGTATGGGCATAGGGTGAGGGGACCTCCAGATTTGATTCGACATGAGTGGGAGGGTGAGTGTGAATCCCACAAGGAGTCTGTTGTGGCATATGTCCTAGACCTCAGGACAAGCAGAACCTGGCAGAAGGCCAACAGCAGAAAAAGGTCTGGTATGACAGGAATGCTTGAGCTAGAGAGTATGCTGCAGGACAGCAGGTGATGGTTCTCATTCCTGTCAGACACAACAAGCTGCAGGCAAGGTGGTAAGGAAGATCAGTGATGTTAACTACATAGTAGAACTGCTAGGCAGGAGGCAGGGGCACAAACTGTACCACGTTAACATGGTGAAACCTTACCATGACAGAGAGGCCCTTGTGCTAAGTATTTGCAGTACAGGGCAGGAGGAGTCTGAGGGGCATCTACGGCCACAGAGAGCCAGCCAGGAAAATCCCATACTATGGTGGAATCCAGGGTTGCAGGCATATGATGGGACAGTGTAGCACTGTACTGGGGTCAACAATGCCAAGGTAGCTGGAATCTGAAGACAGGGACTGAGATAAGGAATTCCCTGATAAGCTCAACCCTCTCAAGCAATGTTTCTCATGGGTCACTCAAAAAACTAGCTTGAATTTTGGGGGGAAGAAGTTTGACAAACTGAAATACTGCCAGCCCAGATAGCTGGAATTTTGTAAATAATTCTATGTCATTTGTGAATATCAATATGATTTTTATAGAAATATAACACAAGGAGACACTGCCAGCCCAGCTATCTGGAATTGTGTGAATAATTCTGTCATCTTTGAATATTGATATGATTCATGCATTACTGTATGTCATGTACTGAGCTTCATGAATGTAACCACAGCATACCCTGCTGGAACAGAGAAAATTTGCTTACAAAACTTCAAAAAAATTATTTGAAATCAAGTGCTTTATAATGTGCTATAAAAGTTAGTTTCAATGCAGCAAGGAGACAGGATGTCTAGAGTCAGAATTTATTTATATTGTCTTGGAGAAAAGTAGTTAATAGGCTTAAAATGTAAAAAGTATTTTGTTGTTTTATGACTTCGTAGCAGCTGCACATCTGAGAGATATGTATTTATAACATAGAGATGTTAAATGTTGGACACTGGGGGTTTAGCCTGGGAATTGAAGACAGGTGAGAAAAAGTGATGTCATCCAGGCTAACCCAGCAGTAAAATGTGATATTAATTTAAGAAGTCTCTGCGAGAGACTATGCATTTTGTATCTTGTCTTCTACCCAGAAACACCCACTCAGCACTTCTGCCTGCGTGTTGCCTGTAAGTAGGATTTAGGTATAGTATTTTTTTAGAGATAGATAGGATTATAGTAAAGATTAGTTTAGATGTTTTATGTGTTCATTTGAGACTGTTCTGCAATGTTGTTTTAAAATATTTCCTGTGATTCTGAACTCTGCAGTTACTGTGTTGTTTGAGTATTGTCTTGTTATTTTATTTACTATTAAATATATTTAAACCTATCTTGGTGGCTGATATTTGTGAGACATATTTAAACTGTTAGAGTACTTGCATATGTATTTGGTGAGACTGTACAGGCCACTCCTAAATAGCCTTGGTCTTGGTCGCACTTAGCATTTGGGTAATAGTAGCATTACACAGTAGGATTGGCCACCTTTTGTAAGGGGCATTATAGTAGCTGATAAGTAGGGGTTGGTGGCAGTGATAACTACCTTATAGTCTGGGCAGGAGGGGGCATAGCTAGTAAACTTGTGCCAGCCTTTCGCAGCTGTGTGTGTGTATATATAAATCAAATCTCAAAGAGTGTGTGTGTGTCAGCTACTTGGGCAGGCACACGAAGCACTGGTTGGACAGAGAGGGTGCTGGCGGTCTTATCTTGACACCTCAGCTGAGATCTTAACCCTATTGCTGTTCCAGTGGGGAGTTTTTTGTTGATTCTGGAGAAAGAGGGAGAAATCATCCCCAGACTGACTGTGATCTCTGTGTGCTCTTAAGGGAAATTGCCCTTTACTGTGTGTGTACTTGTCATTGTGTACATCCCTCACTGTTGCCCGTGGTGAGGATTGAGGCTCCTTGATAAATGGGCCAGTGCAGGGGTGTCACACATACTTCTCAAATGTCCCTGCTTTTGTCTCAGAATTTTGCTCTGTCTGTCCTAATTCCTCTTAAAACTTTGTTGAAGACAATAATATTAATAGTTTAAAAAGTGTCCCTAATTATTTCTGGATTTGTCCATATTTCTAAAGGTATGAGGTTGACAGCTACGGTTGGATATTTTAGTTGAATGACAGTTGAAAAGACTTATTGGGTTTAATGGTGTGACTGGCTGGTTTTCCAAGTTATTCCCATAGCACATGTCGATATTCAGTGATTTGCCGTTGAGTGATACATGCTTCAGAGAATTAATTGGCTTTGGTTTGCACCTGATCCACTTTAATTACCTTTAACAAGTTTCCTCCGAACTAATACATTGTGCGATTACTGGGTAACCTACCTCTTAACTATTCCTACTTGTCCCTGATTTTGACTCAGATTTTTTGTTCCGTCCATCTTAATCCTCCTTTAAAGTGGTGACTTTGGATAAGAGGTGGTGAATTACATTTAACATATAATAACAATAATTAAAGTTATAGACTTCTTTTTACCTTCAGAAAATGTATACTGGTTCGCATTCTGTGGATATCTCAAGTTAATAATTTTAATATTTAAAAGTGTCCCTGACTGTTACGGAATTTATTCCTGATTCTGTTGCGATTTGTCTCCGAGTCGTTGAGAGTTATGCTGGGTAATAAAATCACAACAAAAATAACACAAACTGTGCAGTATAAAACACATGAACTTGGCTCTTATCATACCATCACAGAATAGACAGAAAAGATGTTCATATCTATAAGGGAGTAGTACTGAACTGTTAAAAAGTAAAAGAAGAATGCACTCGTTCCATGAATGATATTACATCTCGCGTGGCGCACACGAGTGTGAATAACGAAACGCGCATGAATTTAGCGGCCACGGTCACGTGAGAGGAGTTGCCCTTTATAGTGCTTTACAATTGGTTTACTTATAAGGGGTGCGCCGGAGGGGGTTTGGAAACGGTAAGCAGAGATAGAAACGGGAATTTAATAAATGCATAACCCTTTCTTACGTTTATGTCTGTGAGGCTGCAGCGGTGCTCTGTAATAGTAATACAAAATACCTTCCGCAAATGTGATAGATTAAATATCGGTTTCGTATTTGCTACCAACACCGTGTCCTTGGAGCAGGAGAAGGCGGGCAGAAAGCCAGAGTTGGAGGGCAGCAGTATCTGTCTGCGGCTGGGCAACAAGCTGTTTCTGGTATGTGGACCACAGATAGCAGCTGCTGTTTGATACTGCAGAGCTCATGTGTAGGTCTCAACCTGTCCACTGATTGAAATGTGACAACTTTTATAAGGGCTTTAATGGACAAAGCTGAAAAGTAGTCAGGTATCCCAAATCAGAGACGCTTTATATATTGGTAGTGTGCACTTGGAAGTGCATTAACTTGCCTTTTTAATTTTCTAAAGAACTGAAAGCCTCGTAACTTCTGTTTTTGCGACCCCTCCGTGTTTTGTCAATCACACTTTTAAGCAAAAATGAGTCTTCTTCTTCTTTCGGCTTTTTCCCGGTTAGGGCTCGCCACAGCGGATAACTGTCCGCTCACGATTGGCATTGGAGTTTTTTACGGTGTCGAGTTGCCAGCCCGGCGCCCAACCTTCCACAGAAGGCGTACACACACGCACTCGCACCTAGGGCCAATTTAGAGTGTCCAGCAGACCTCTCAACCAATTGGGGACAAATTTCAACAGAATCAGGGAAAAGTTAAGAAACAATCGGGGACACTTTTAAAATATTAGTGCTATTAACCTGAAACATTGACAGAATCAGAGTATATGAATTGGTACACATTTTCTGAAGTAAAAGAAGTTTATAACTCTTTAATTATTGTCATTATTCATTAAGTGTAATTCACCACCTTTCATCCAAACGTCACTAGTTTTAGGAAGGATTAAGAAAGACAGAGTTAAAATTTGAGTCAAAATCGGGGACGTCCCTGAAAATCAGTGACAGTTGAGAGGTATGGTGTCCATTCCACCTACAGCATGTCTTTGGGATGTGGGAGGAAACCGGAGCACCCGGAGGAAACCCACGTGACCACAGGGAGGACATGCAGACTCAGCACAGAAGGCACCCCAGCTGACCGAACTGGAGAACCTCTTGCTGTGGAGGCGGCAACGCTAACCGCTGCACCACTGTGGCCTCCCTGGGTAAAAATGAGTAATGTCCCTTAACTTTTTTTTTTTTTTTTTTTTTTTTTTTTTTTTTGAGGGACATGCTGTCCTGCATGTTATGGTCACTTAATGCCTTTTAGGTAGCTGCCATTATCTGAGGATCAAGGCTGTGAAAGAACATATGACATATTCTCCTTATAATCTGTTTTACTAACATGGTGGATGTAAAAATCACATTTTCACAGATTTTCTTTTTTTGTGGCAAAATTGGGGAACAATGATCGTGCCAAGGTGTGCAGCCCCATACTATACCATACCCTGTCCACAGTCTAAAGGCACAGTCCCCTGAAAGTGCTTTGTAATGTGGATGTAGAATGTGTCCTTTTCATTCAGTGTGGGATCTCACTTCATAATTATTGTGTAGCCCTCCTCCCCTTTGTGGTGCACACAACCTGTCATTTTATTCTGTGGTAAGTTGTGACATTGCATTCATTGGTACAGCCATTTTCATTTTGACTTGCTTGCTAAAGGTGTGTACTGCTACCCACCCCCTTCTAAGGTAAAGTACATGTATTAGAAATGTCTAGTTGGTTATTACGTTATCTAGCGAGCATTTATCTCTTTGGATGCAGTTAGCATCATTGTTTGCTCACTTTATCATTTTGTTTATATCTTTGAAGATGGAGTGCTTTACACCCTTGTTAAGTGCAGATTGCTACCTTTTAGTGTTGTTTTAAAGGCTGCACAGTTGTGAAGTCATACATTTGTAAAACAATGATGCTGGTACGTGTACCTGATAATCTGTAAGAATGAATTCTTAACATTAAGGACAAACCGTTGGTATAACCCTCAGTACAATGCCTTATTTAACAGACACTGTACTTGTGCAGAGCAATCATTATGTGGGAAAACTTCAAATAAAAAAAAAAAGTCTGATATTGATTTTTTTTTTCTATGTGAAGAAGTGGCTATATATTAGCAGAACTGACAATTGCAAATAAGAATTTATCTCTAGCAAAAAGGATTGTAATGACTGTTTCTCCACTCCACCTCTCTTTCTGGATATTCACTTTTTTTTGTGCTTTGCTCTTTTCTCTAATTGGCACTAAAATAATATTTATTATCTACTTGTGTTCATTTCCAGAAGAAGGCTTTGAGGAAAACTAGCTTAATACATAGACTGAATGCAGATACAAGTAAAACATAAATAAATGAATACTGATGCAATTAGCAATTCAAAATATATACCTACAGTAGTCATGCAGAGGTCTAGGCATCCATGCATCAATAATTATGTAATTATACAACAGGTCTAAACTGATAGCTACCTCTAAGCTGTTAAGATGCTATGCATGCCTTTTACAAAAGGAAAATAACCTTTTGTCTACCCATAGTATGAATCAGTACATGTGAAAAGTCATATTCTTCATGAATCATTTCATGTCAAAAGTCATGAAAAAGTATTTTTAAGTAGAATAATGAAAAGTTGTAGGGGTTCTATTGAATTGGGGTTTGGGTAAGTGGGGAGATAAACTCGAGTAGGACATGCAAGGAATGTCACTATATGTTGTACTTTTCTATAGTCTCACACTTTTTGCATGGCTTCTTAATGATTATGGTACTTTGTCACCGATGTCAGATTAGGAATTGTGTGGAGATTTATCACTTGTTGTGGACATGGCAATGGGAACCTTAAGCCCATGTATGGAGAGCCTTAATCATATGTTTGCTGCTGTGTTAATAGATGTCCTATCTCTTAACATTAACATGCTCATAGATAAAACCCTGGGTGAAGCTGAGTTGATGGTATCAGTTTCTGTTTTCTGTGATCATTTACTCAAGGAAAATTATGGCTGTGAAGGCAACCCTGTACTGAAAATAACATTCCTGCTGAATGTTGTATCTTACTTTTCAATCACCGTTTTGAGACAATCTCGGAAGAAGAGAGAGTTGCATAATCTGGAATAAAGACTGCCTCTGCTGTTGAATGCTTTGTTTCCATTATGAGGTTGAACGTTATATCTGATGCTGTAACTCTTTTTGTTTATTCATTACAAATAGCAGCTCGGTTCCGTCCTCAGAACCGATACGGCCGTTTCCAAGCTCGTGCCAGCCAAAAACTCTCAGCTAAGACCTACCCATAATGCCCCTCTCTTAGTTGCTGCAGATCTCGTTTGCTGCGTTCCTAATCCGTCTAGCCATCTTTCTCAAAGCTAAGTAGAAAATTATTTTTAAGACAGTTTTTCTTCAGAATTGTTTATTTTTAGTCAAGTTAGCCTTTTCTTACTTTCACCTATAACCTAATCCTATTTCATACCCTTTACCTTGGTTATTTAATTTTTAACCTCTTTTGGTACTGTCCCTCTCACCTGCCTTTGACAGGCCCTTCCTTAGCACTTGTGGTATTTTTTTTAAATACCATCATTGATATTCTCTCCCTTTTTTCTCTACTTTAATTTGTTTTTTCTATAGAATAGCCTTGCTGCCTTATGTCAGACAAAGCTAAGTTGGGGTTTAAACATTGTGACAAGTGTGGGCGTAAGATGCCTAACTCGGATACACATGCTCGTTGTGTCTACTGTTTAGGCGTTGATCATATTAAAGTGTGATATTTGTGCTAGTTTTAGTAATCGTACACTAGCAGAATATAAAAATAAACCTATTTTAAAAGGTTTACTCAAGACCCCTTTTTCGGAGGCTCTATCTAGGTCGGTGGTCTCTTCCCTTCCAAACACCAAAAAACATAAACAAAAACAGAGTCACTCTGTTTTTGCATCTCCATCAGTTACAGAACCGAGCCGGCTCCGTGCTTCACAGGTGCCCTCTGCGCAGACCTCTTTGGCACCAGGCTCTGTGTCCTCTCCCTCGGTGCCGTCCATGATATTCACCCCTATTTCAATTAAAACCTCTGCACTACTGACTTAGGTGCCATCCTTGGATCCCACATTGGTTCCGATGACTGTACCTGATTCGGCATCATCCCCGGCCATGGTGCCAACAGTTTCTTTGGCTCCAAAACTCGAATACCTGCCATGGACAAAATACTCTCCAACTTATGACCCTTTTTTGGGGCAGAGGTAACTCGAATACCTGCCACGGACAAAATACTCTCCAACTTATGACCCTTTTTTGGAGCAGAGGTTTAGCCCTTTTCTAGAAAGACCTGATTCTCCTTCAGCAGCCTCCTTTAGATCCACTAGGAGTTTTTCCTGAATTAGATCTAGTGCGGGTTGTGGACCAGCTTCTGGCAGCTAGGGGATTGCCCATTCCAGCTAGACCTTCCGTCCCTCTTGGCTCGGAATCTTTTACTTCATCTTCCCCTATTTATCCTCCTCCGGTCTCTACCCAGATCCCGGAGATCTCGGTACTGATGTCCACTCCGGTGCATACTGTCTGGGCTCCGACAGCAGTGATTTCCCCTGTCGGCACCGACCACCCTTGCTGCACTGGCTCCAGTGGAGCTGATGCTCTCGGAGCAGTGCTTGGACCGTCCGTACCTTGGTACCTGGCCCGACGCCTATTTTCTTGCTGGCGCCGTCTATGTCCATGGCTCCGACTGCTTCCAGTTATCTTGGCACTCCTCACCTGGAGGTGGGCTCCTCAGGGTGGGGTTTGACCCCAGTTTTGGGGTTGTCACTCCTAGTTCCGGGCTCCCATCCCTCCTTGGGTGGGCCTGGTGTCCAGGTGATTGAGAGTTTCCTTCACTCCGAAGGCTCGCAGTCAGCACCAATGACATCAGTATCAGAACCCCCCCTCCGCAGTATGCATCTCTCCCAACCCTCTGTTTCGGGACCCCGGGCACGGGAGTTACAAGAACCCCCTTTGAAGGGAACCCCTTCTCCGGAGTCGTCCTCAGAAGATCCCACTGGGGAGCTCCCTGGAAGAAACGTTGCAAGAGGAAGCACCTTGATTCCCCGGAGGAATCTATCACTGAAGACACTGATTGTGATGAGGGGGAAGGGTCCCCACGGTCTCCCCCCAGACGTCTCATTCGGAGACATCCTCCCAATTCTGCCCAATTAGGGGAACTTCAAAATCTGGTTGCGATAATACGCAAGTACTCAATTTTTTGCTCACCTCCCTTTCTTTGAAATTTTCAGGTGAAAGGATTTCTGTCTCTGTATAAATCCTAGGCTATGGCTTTAGTCCATTTGGCCTCACTGATGGCAGAATTTTTGCTTTGGTAATCTTGTGAACAATATGCTTGATTTGGAAGTTTGCTGTAAACTTGTCAGCTAATGAACATTGTATATTTGGTTTCTAGAGATGTTGAGAGATTTTGCTAGTTATTTTGCAAACCCTTTGTCCCTTTTTAAAACTGCCTTCAAGTTTTAGGATTTGCGTAACTGCTTGGTTGATGTGGTCAGTTGATAATGCTGTTTGTAAGGATTAGTGGTCTGGTTATGTATGTACTGTCAACGTTTTGAATAAATGTATGTGGATGAGATTTTCCCAATGGATGAAAGAGCTTTATGTCAGAATTGTTATTTGGGATGTTTAAAATGCATGAACTTACAGATAAGTTCATTGGGATTGGGAACTGTGATCCTTGATATGATTTACCTTGCATTCTGGCATGGAGCATGTTTGCTGAGCATCTTGGAGTATTACTTATTGCATGTCTGACTTCTGATTTGTGGTCCTGAAGAGCCAATGCTGTGCACTGTTTAACTCGTAGTTTTTAATTTGATTATTAATTTAACCAAATTATTTGTTTTTGTTATTTTATTGTAGACAACTTTGGTCATCAGGATAAGTTAACTGGTCCAAGGACACTTTCCAGACACAACCTGAGCCACAGTGCCTAGAACATATATAAAAAAGACAAATATAGCAAATCTAGAGCAATTTAAATGTACATTCAGAATTCACAGATAGTCTGGTAATTCAGGCATTAAAACATTAACATGAGAAGTACACACAGTCCACATACTAAGACTAAATACAGGAGTCAAATTTAGCTCCAAGTAGTATAGTTGGTTACTTGCAGTGCATTGAAATATGGGTAGGAAGACTTATTCATATCTCTGTCCCCAAAGGAAATCTGTTTGTATAGAAGCAGGATTAGAAAGGAAGTTGTTTGTATTCTTGATTGCAATTGAAATCCAGGGGAAGAAGATTGATATAAGTAATTTGAGCAAGTTTTGCATTTATGTAGCTGTTGTAAAAATATTTAGTTTTGTTATTTTTATATACTGACCCTTATTAAGAGCAGATCATTTTTGTCTATTTAAGTTGTTTTCTTAAAGTTTGTAGCAGTGCTTAGGAGCGAAGCACTAAAATTGGAATTTGAAATCCATTTTGAAAATATATTGGGTGTTTGGGAACTAAATGGGGGGGGGGTGTAATCTACAACATATTGACAGTTTAAAGAGCTGTTTTCTGGGAAACGTATTGCTGTTTGTATAATACATTGGGTCTTTGTGGTGTATTGCATAACATTTTGGCAGTTTGGAACTGTGGATCATTCTCTTTAGATAACTTTCAGTTTTGTTTTCTGGGAAACAGGACAAATAAGAGCTAAATGCATCTGTTCCCTCCCTGTATTATGAATTAAGATGGGTCTGTGGTGTACTGCATAACATTTTGACAGTTGGGAACTGTGAATCATTCTCTTTAGATAACTTTCAGTTTTGTTTTCTGGGAAACAGGACAAATAAGATCTCTTAGTATCTGTTCCCTCCCTGTATTGATTATAATGTGTAGTCTGGTCTAGGGTAGAACTGGCATTTTTCAGATTAATGTTTCAGTGGGAATTTGTACTGTGATCTCCTGACCCTTTAACTAAAACAGTCACCTTTAGAAACATGGAGATGTTTATATAAAAGCTTGAATTTATGCAATTAATTTTTTACTATGCCCCTTCATTCTGATCCCTGAAATGTGGCTACAGAAGGGAGTGAGTTCAGCCATGAGATGTCGTGCAGTCCTATGAATGATTAGATACTGCCATAAAACAAAGGCTGACCTCATTTTTATACCTGTTATGATGTCCTGTTCATGCAATAATCTACATTTTATTTCATGGAAAAGATGAACTACACCTGGCTTGTGAATCACTTACTTTCAGAAAGTTCCACAGGTGGTATTTATGTTGATCAAGGAAAATATTACCAAGATGAGGAATAATATGTGTACCCTTCATTGAAAATACACAGGCTTTTGTTAACAGCCTTCTGAACTGACAGTTATTTTGGTAAATGGCATGTGAAGGATAACACCCAGGTGCACTGCATTACACTGTTGGTATACTGGAATACATATCAAAGCACCAGATATAGGGGTCAACCCTGTGGCTTCGTACTAATTCTTTAAAACAGTGTTATTTTACAGTATCCACATTCTATTGAATTGGTATGTGAAATGCATGACTGTTAATCTACTTGTGTGTTAGTTCACTTGTGCCATCTGTAAAAAAAAAAAAAAATTAAAACAGTAAAAATAAAATTATATGCTCAAGAACTTGGTGCATCACAAAGTAAGACTATTCCAGTTTATGTATAAAGTGTATTTTCCTTTAATACTGTCTATAAAACGTGTCTGGTGTTCTTACACATCCTGATTGGTTCCAGTGGTAGATATGGAGGTTGTGGTTATCTGTCGTCACTAAAGTGGTATTAAGGCAAAATACAGTTTACTGTGATAATTCAGAGTATATCAATGTGGCATGTGAATGTGCATACCTGCTGCGGTATTTACTGTGAGGTGAACTTGAGGCACATGGTCTGTTGTATATGGTAGGTATGGTAAATAATGCCTCGCTCCTTCTGCCCACTCTTTGTGCAGCAGTAGATGTTTATCTTATTCAGATAAACAACAATCAATATTTGTATGCACTTGGTTAAGATGTAGCGCTAGTAATGCTTAGCAGTTGACTAGTGCCGTTGCTATCAAATGTGATTCAAAGACATGAAGGCTGCTTTGAGGAGATGTTCATTAGCAAGTAATTTGTGTTTTTTTGACTAGAACTGCACTGTGTTCATCCTGCCAGCGTACATAATGTTGCACAGACACCTATAGATGAGTACACTATACATGTACATATTCTGGCACATGTGCAGACTTGGATAGACACACAAACTGTCACACCCATACCAAGACAGCCCAATCATGCCACTGCATACATGCAAATGCGCACATGCTACCATAAACAAACAGTGACAGCCTCGGACTACTTAGGTGCATTGGTACTACCATTTCCTGCCATTGACCGCGATGGTTGTATAATGCAGAAGGATGGTGTATTTTCTCATCAGTTTGCTTCAGAGATAGAAAGGTAGAGCGTGAGATCAAATCTCTGTACTACACTTTACAGATTACTGTAAGTCTATGAGGCCGAGCAGTGGCTAAGTTACATTAACCAGGCACCCAGACTGCCACAGTTACATGGAGCTGTACCCAGCCAGACTACTCTAGTTTGACTTGCCCTTGATTTAGTGCCACAGCCGTCTTTGAATCTGCCCCTTATCATGCACTGAGTAGTCGTGCTTCAAACGTGATTATGCAGTGTATTACATGTTTCTGGATACCCCTACGATGAGCTGTTTGTCTTCACTCAGTGTGCTACCTCTGCTTACTGTTTTTAGTTTTGTGAATAGTTCTGATCATATTTGCCTGGTTTACTTCTTATGAATATTGTATATTTTAAATTGCATTAACTTCCCTCTGTTTTAAATGTTTAAATCCTTCAGCCTTCTCTAGGTACAATTTTTGTGCTCTTCATCTGAGTGCAGTTTTGATTTGTAAAGCCTAGTTCGTAACTTGTAACCCACATCAGATATACGTATGTTTGTATGTGTGAGTTTTTATTTGCTTGCTTGTTTACAAGCACTGATCTCAGGCCCAGCCTGGTTGTACAGTTACCAGATGAGTTAACAAAGACAATACACTGCAGATAGATATAAGGTACAATATGCGAGTAGTAAAGAGTAGTGCAATATAAATACAGTGAAAATATGAAAATGGGGTGTTGGTAATTAAACAGTTGCTAACATAACAGTGTGAGAAAAGTATCTGAAATCTATACAAGCATACAGAAGAGAAGCATTGTCATATATGAATATAGTGTTTCCAGAATGACAGTTCAGGTATGGTAAAGTTAGATGACGTGTCCAGATTTGAAGCATTTGCACTTGGTTTGGATTACAAGATATACTTTCAGTTTGGCTTGAAGCGGAGTAATCGGTGAGGTCTTTTAACTAGCTGGGTAGTGCCCACATTTTGGCAGTCTCTGATAGGGAGAAGCTGTTGTAAGTGCATTGTAGCTTTGTCCTAGGTGTTTAAAGTATAGGCCTAGATTGAAAATTAGATTGGCGAGTGTAAGGTTGGTATGGTGGTGACCAGTTTTGCAGCTAGTGGTGTGTATGTGTCAATGTACAGGAGTTTGAAAATAAGTGACCCTAGTGAGAAGTGAACTCTTTGTTTAGCTTGAAGCTACCTTGCTTTAAAAATGGTGAGATGTCTGAGTGAAGAAATTCTTCCTATTGTTTGGGACCAGAGTTAATGGCTAGAATTTACATGTATAATGTCTTTTATTGCTCTGGCTTCCTGACCAGCTGCAAGATCAAAAGGACTATTACACTCTAAGTTTCTGTTAGCCTGGGAAACAGAGAATAATGATATAATCTGAAATGGGTCAGTGGTACTGTATTATCAATTTAAGGACAGTTAGAGAGAGAATGAGAGCAATTTGTTTTCAGAACTGACAACATCACCAGCACTGCCTTGCTCTATATGTAAGTTTATTTTAGAACTGTGTTTGCTCTTAGATATAGATAGGAAATAGTAAGTCTACTCTAGCTGTTTTCTGTATTGATGTTAGAACTTTTATGCTGTATTATTTTAAGCATTTCTCTGTGATCTCTGAACTCTTGACTTGCACTGTGTAGTATAAAGTATTGTCGTATGTTATTATTTATTATTAATTTTTTTAAACCTTTCAACTGTGGCTGTTATATGTAAAGATAATTTAAGCTCTAGAGTACATTGCATGTATATAGTGATACTGGCCAAGCCACTCCAATAAGCTTTAAAAAGTTCTGCTCACACTTACTAATTGGATAATACTATTGTACAGTAATAATTGGACACCCTTTGGTAAGGGCCATATTAGTAGCTGATATTAGTGGCTGGTGGCAAGTGGTACTACCATATAGTCTGGGCAGAACAGGCATAGCTGCACAACCTGTGCCAGCCTTCCTCAAGTGTGTCTGTGTGTTTGTATATAACTCATATCTCAAAGTGTGTGTGTGCCAGCTACTTAGGCAGGGACACAAAGCACTGGTTGGACAGAGAGGGTACTGGAGGTTTTAGCTTGACCACTAGGCTGAGATCTGGACCCTATAGCTGTGCCAGTGGGGAGTCTTATTGGGGATCTGGAGAGAAAGGGAGAAACCAGCCCCAGACTGACTGTGATCTCTGTGTGCTCTTAAGGGAAATTGTGCTTTACTGTGTGTGTATTTGTTGCCCTTCCTAACTTCCCTCACAGGTGTTAGCGATGAGGATTGGGGAGCCTTGATTGTTGGGCCAGTGCACAGGTGTCACAAAAGCTGTAACTGTTATTTCTAAATTGTCTGATTCTGATTGTTTAAATTATAATGTTGTAAAGAACTGCATTTTAGAATGTTTTAAGTTAACATCTGAAGCTTATAGGGAATAGTTTCATGAGCATAGATGCAAGGCAGATGGATGTTTATGTGACTATATTGCTGAACTAAGCAATTATTTTCATGAGCATAGATGCAAGGCAGATGGATGTGTATGTGAATATATTGCTGAACTAAGCAATTATTTTCATAGGTGGGTGAGTGGATGTCGGGTCACCACTTTTGAAGGGCTGGCAAACCTTTTGTTGAGGGAACAAGCCCTTAGCACTTTGCCTGAGGACATGAGAATCTGGTTAGCTGATGGACAATGCAATACTGCAGATGAGTTGGGGAAGAAGAGAGACCTATACCTAGCAACTAGGGCATCACCATACAGGAATGGGATATCCAGTGCTGCTCATGGGTCTAAGGGAACCCATGGTGGGCAGCTGAGACTGCCCCAACCAAGTCTGCCAGTAGCAGGGAAAGCCATTAGTCCAGGTACATATCCAAGACCAAGGGTTAAATGTTTTAAATGCAACCAGTGTGGCCATGTAGCATATAGATGTCCATGGAGGCAAGGTGAGAAACAAAAGGTGAGAGAGCCAGTGTGTGGGAATGACAAAATTATAGCAGTAAGTTGTCTGAAGACAACAAGGGTACCGAACTACCACAAGAGGTTATATCCTATCTTAATAAATGGAAGAGAGACCATTGCAAAGAGACACACAGCCTCTGACCTAACCATGGTGAAGCCTGCAATGGTTAAAGAGATGCACTACTTGCTTGGGCAGTCTATTCTAGTCAGAGCTTTAGGAGGGACCCAATTCCAAATACCTTTGTCTAGGGTTCACCTTGATTGGGAGGGTGGAAAAGGAAGCCAGCAAGTAGGTGTATTTGAGGATATCCTTGCAGATGCCCTGATAGGGAATGCTTTTGATGATGCAGTACCATGTGTGCATGTAGTTACATGCAATTAGGCTTGGAGACAAGCATGTGGGTCTGATAGCCTGGGAGAGACCCCAACAGACTGCACACTTGCAGCCAGGACTGGTGAGGTGGTTACTTCAGGTAGGGAGCTGCCCTGTAGAAGTGAGACTGAAGGTGAGACACAGCTGCTTCTGGGTATTGATGTTCCATTGGACAGAGTGACTGTAAGGGTATAAGTGAGTAGTAGTACCCAGGCTGACAGCGAGGCACCGCTGTAAGAGAATCCCAGACTTCCTGTGGAAGAGGATCTGGGAAGGGTTACAAAGAGAGAGTTGAGACAGACACAGCTCTCAGACCCTATATTACAATGCCTGAGCGAGGTAGCTAGTGAGACGCCTGATTCTCAAAGGAAGGGGGAATCTGTACACTGGGACAAAGGGTTACTGTATAGAGAGTGGATCCCTGAGGGAGGGCTAGAGGGTGAGAGAATACAGCAGTTGGTAGTGCCCAGACCCTTCCATCTGGCACTTCTAGCCATAACCCATGATATTCCTTTTGCATGTCATATGCGCATAAAACATACAAAGAGATGTATTATGCAGAATTTTTATTGGCCTGGGATTTCCAGAGATGTAACAGAGTACTGCAGGACCAGTGAGTAGTGCCAAAAGCTAGACAAGGTGAAAGCTCCTTTGATGTCTTTGCCTGTTTCAGAGGGTTGCTATGGATATTGTAGGGCCTCTGAGTACCCCAAGCTCCACAGGGAAAATGTATAGCTTAGTGGTAGTGGATTATACTACACAATACCTTGAGGCCGTGGCTCTGTCCTCCATTTTTGCAGAAAATGTGGCAAATGCTTTGTTAGAAATTTTCAGCAGGGTAGGTTTTCCAAAATAAATACTGGCTGACAGAAGTGCCAATTTCATGTCAGACCTGTTGGCTTGTCTGTGGAAGTACTGTGGGGTGAATCACCTAAAAACCACTTCTACCATCCCTTGACTAATGGTCTTGTTGAGAGGTTAAACTCTTCACTGAAGACCATGCTATGGGCATTTGCAGACCAGTTTAGGAGGGAGTGGAATAAATATTTGCCCCATCTGTTTGTTTACAGAGTGGTGCCCCAGGAATCCACAGGTGTTTCACACTTTGAATTGTTGTATGGGCATAGGGTGAGGGGACCTCCAGATTTGATTCGACATGAGTGGGAGGGTGAGTGTGAATCCCACAAGGAATCTGTTGTGGCATATGTCCTAGACTTCAGGACAAGGAGAACCTGGCAGAAGGCCAACAGCAGAAAAAGGTCTGGTATGACAGGAATGCTTGAGCTAGAGAGTATGCTGCAGGACAGCAGGTGATGGTTCTCATTCCTGTCAGACACAACAAGCTGCAGGCAAGGTGGTAAGGAAGGTCAGTGATGTTAACTACATAGTAGAACTGCTAGGCAGGAGGCAAGGGCACAAAAACTGTACCACATTAACAGGATGAAACCTTACCATGACAGAGAGGCCCTTGTGCTAAGTATTTGCAGTACAAGGCAGGAGGAGTCTGAGGGGCATCTACGGCCGCAGAGAGCCAACCAGGAAAATCCCAAATTACTATGGTGGAGTCCAGGGTTGCAGGCATATGTTGGGACAGTGCAGCACTGTACTGGGGGTCAACAATGCCAAAGTAGCTGGAATCTGAAGACAGGGACTTGGGTAAGGAATTCCCTGATTGGCTCAACCCTCTCAAACAATGTTTCTCATGGGTCACTCAGAAAACTAGCTTGAATTTTGGGGGGAAGAAGTTTGTCAAACTGAAATGCTGCCAGCCCAGGTAGCTGGAATTTTGTAAATAATTCTATTTCATTTGTGAATATCAATATGATTTTTATAGAAATATAACACAAGGAAACACTGCCAGCCCATCTATCTGGAATTTTGTGAATAATTCTGTGTCATCTTTGAATATTGATATGATTCATGCATTACTGTATGTCATGTACTGAGCTTCATGAATGTAACCACAGCATACCCTGCTGGAACAGAGAAAATTAGCTTACAAAACTTCAAAAAAATTATTTGAAATTAAGTGCTTTATAATGTGCTATAAAAGTTAGTTTCAATGCAGCAAGGAGACATGATGTCTAGAGTCCGAATTTATTTATATTGTCTTGGAGAAAAGTAGTTAACATGTAAAAAGTGTTTTGTTGCTTTATGACTTCGTAGCAGCTGCACATCTGAGAGATATGTATTTATAACATAGATATGTTAAATGTTGGACACTGGGGGTTTAGCCTGGGAATTGAAGACAGGTGAGAAAAAGTGATGTCATCCAGTCTAACCCAGCAGTAAAATGTGATATTAATTTAAGAAGTCTCTGCGAGAGACTATGCATTTTGTATCTCGTCTTCTACCCAGAAACACCCACTCAGCACTTCTGCCTGCGTGTTGCCTGTAAGTAGGATTTAGGTATAGTATTTTTTTTAGAGATAGATAGGATTATAGTAAAGATTAGTTTAGATGTTTTATGTGTTCATTTGAGACTGTTCTGCAATGTTGTTTTAAAATATTTTCTGCAATGTTGTTTTAAAATATTTCCTGTGATTCTGAACTCTGCAGTTACTGTGTTTGAGTATTGTCTTATTTTATTTACTATTAAATATATTTAAACCTATCTTTGTGGCTGATATTTGTGAGACATATTTAAACTGTTAAGAGTACTTGCATATGTATTTGGTGAGACTGTACAGGCCACTCCTAAATAGCCTTGGTCTTGGTCGCACTTAGCATTTGGATAATAGTAGCATTACACAGTAGGATTGGCCACCTTTTGTAAGGGGCATTATAGTAGCTGATAAGTAGGGGTTGGTGGCAGTGATAACTACCTTATAGTCTGGGCAGGAGGGGGCATAGCTAGTAAACTTGTGCCAGCCTTCCGCAGCTGTGTGTGTGTGTGTGTGTGTGTGTGTGTGTGTGTGTGTGTGTGTGTGTGTGTGTGTGTATATATATATATATATATATATATATATATATATATATATATATATATATAAATCAAATCTCAGTGTGTGTGTGTCAGCTACTTGGGCAGGCACACAAAGCACTGGTTGGACAGAGACGGTGCTGGAGGTCTTATCTTGACCCCTCAGCTGAGATCTTAACCCTATTGCTGTTCCAGTGCGGAGTTTTTTGGTGATTCTGGAGAAAGAGGGAGAAATCATCCCCAGACTGACTGTGATCTGTTTGTGCTCTTAAGGGAAATTGTACTTTACTGTGTGTGTACTTGTCATCCCCCCATTGTGTACATCCCTCACTGTTGCCCGTGGTGAGGATTGAGGCTCCTTGATAACTGGGGCAGTGCAGGGGTGTCGCACATACTTCTCAAATGTCCCTGCTTTTGTCTCAGAATTTTGCTCTGTCTGTCCTAATCCCTCTTAAAACTTTGTTGAAGACAATAATATTAATAGTTTAAAAAGTGTCCCCAATTATTTCTGGATTTGTCCATATTTCTAAAGGTATGAGGTTGACAGCTACGGTTGGATATTTTAGTTGAATGACAGTTGAAAAGACTTATTGGGTTTAATGGTGTGACTGGCTGGTTTTCCAAGTTATTCCCATAGCACATGTCGATATTCAGTGATTTGCCGTTGAGTGATGCACGCTTCAGAGAATTAATTGGCTTTGGTTTGCACCTGATCCACTTTAATTACCTTTAACAATTTTCCTCCGAACTAATACATTGTGCGATTACTGGGTAACCTAACTCTTAACTATTCCTACTTGTCCATGATTTTGACTCAGATTTTTGTGCCGTCCATCTTAATCCTCCCTTAAACTGGCCTCTTTTGATAAGAGGTGGTGAATTACATTTAGCATAGAATGACAATAATTACAGTTATAGTCTTCTTTTTCCTTCAGAAAATGTATACTGGTTCTCATTCTGCGGATATCTCAAGTTAATAATTTTAATATTTTAAAAGTGTCCCTGACTGTTACAGAATTTATTCCTGATTTTGTTGAGATTTGTCTCTGAGTCGTTGAGAGTTATGCTGGGTAATAAAATCACAACAAAAATAACACAAACTGTGTAGTATAAAACACATGAACTTGGCTCTTATCATACCATCACAGAATAGACAGAAAAGGTGTTCATATCTATAAGGGAGTAGCACTGGACTGTTAAATAGTAAGAGAAGAATAGACTTGTTCCAGAAATGATTAGGGTTGCCACATTTTCAAATGGCCAAAGTGGGACATTTTTGGTACAAACATCAAATTTTACAGGCTGACACACAGCCACGGTCAGTACAAAGGATATAACTTAACTTTTTTGCCTAAATAAAAGCTTCTTCTTGTAGCATTTTAGTTGCTTATTCTGTTTCTTATAACATTTAGGTATTTTAGATACAGAATAACTGTTTTATGCAACTATTACATAAAATATAGGAAATAATTTTGTCCTAAAATCTCAGGGCATTGCCATTTTTACAAGTTTTTGTCAGGACACAACTGCCCAAAGAGGGACGGTCCCTCGCAAAGTGGGACAGGTGGCAACCCTATTTACATCTTGCGTGGCGCACACGAGTGTGAATTATGAAACGCGCATGAATTTAGCGGTCAAGGACACGTGAGAGGAGTTGCCCTTTGCAGTGCTTTACAGTTGGTCTACATATAAGGGGTGGGACGAAGGGGGTTGGAAACGGCAAGCAAAGATAGAAACAGGAAATTAATATATGCATGACCCTTTCTTACGTTTATGTCTGTGAGGCTGCAGCGCGGTGCTCTGTAATAGTAATACAAAATACCTTCCGCAAATTTGACCGATTAAATATCTGTTTCGTATTTGCTACCAACACCGTGTCCCTGGAGAAGGCAGGCAGTCAGCCGGAGTTGGAGGGCAGCAGTATCTGTCTGCGGCTGGGCAACAAGCTGTTTCTGGTATGTGGACCACAGGTAGCAGCTGCCATTTGATACTGCAGAGCTCCTGCGTAGGTCTCAACCTGTCCACTGATTGAAAAGTGACTCAACTTTTATAAGGGCTTTAATGGACAAGGCTGAGTCAGGGCAGTCAGGTATCCCAAATCAGAGACTCTTTATATATTGGTAGTGTGCACTTGGAAGTGTATTAACTTGTTTTTTAAATTTTCTAAAGAACTGAAAGCCTCGTAACTTCTGTTTTTGCAACTTCTCCTTGTTTCATCAGTCACACTTTTAGGTAAAAATAAGTCGTCGTCTTCTTCTTTCGGCTTTTACCCGGTTAGGGGTCGCCACAGCGGATCACTGTCCGCTCATAATTGGCAGTGGAGTTTTTACAGTGTCAAGTTGCCAGCCTGGCGCCCAACCTTCCACAGAAGGCATACACACGCACTCGCACCTAGGGCCAATTTAGAGTGTCCAGTCCACCTACAGCATGTCTTTGGGATGTGGGAGGAAACCGGAGCACCCGGAGGAAACTAGCGTTGCCACCTTTTCAAACGCCCAAAGTGGGACATTTTGTGTAGAAATGTCAGATTTTGCAGGACAAAACATACCCATGGCCAGTACAAAGGACAGAACTTCACTTTTTTTGCCAAAATAGAAGCTTATTCTTGTAGCATTTGAGCTGCTTATCCTATTTCTTATAACATTTAGGGGTTACAGATAAAAAAAAAAAAAAAAAAAAAACTGTTTTATGCAACTATTTAAGAAAACGTAGGAACTACTTTTGTCCTGAAATCTCAGGACATTTGCCATTTTTTCGATCCCCCCCCCCCCCCCCACACACACACACACAGGACACAACTGCCCAAAGAGGGACTGTTCCTCGCAAAGTGGGACAGGTGGTAACCCTAGAGGAAACCCATGCGACCACAGGGAGAACATGCAGACTCCGCACAGAAGGCACCCCAGCCGAGGATCGAATCGGAGAACCTCTTGCTGTGGAGGCAGCAACGCTAACTGCTGCACCACCGTGGCTGCCCTAGGTAAAAATGAGTAATGTCCCTTAAAAAAAATAGTTGAGGGGCATGCTGTCCTGCATGTTATGGTCACTTAATGCCTTTTAGATAGCTGCCATTATCCGAGGATCAAGGCAGCAAAAGAACATATAACATATTCTTCCTATAATCTGTTTTACTAACATGGTGGATTGTAAAAATCACAATTTCACATTTTCACAGATTTTCTTTTTTTGTGGCAAATTGGGTAACAATCATCGTGCCAAGGTGTGCAGTCCCATACTATACCATACCCTGTCCACAGTCAAAAGGCACAGTCCCCTGAAAGTGCTTTGTAATGTGGATGTAGTGTGTGTCCTTTTCATTCAGTGTGGGATCTCCCTCATCTCCCTTCATAATTATTGTGTAGCCCTCCTCCCCTTTGTGGTGCACACAACCTGTCATTTTATTCTGTGCAAATTGTGACATTGCATTCATGGGTACAGCCATTTTCATTTTGACTTGCATGCTAAAGCTGTGTACTGCTACCCACCCCCTCCTAAGGTAAAGTACATGTATTAGAAACTTCTAATTGGTTATTACGTTATCTAGCAAGTATTTATCTCTTTGGATGTAGTTAGCATCTTTGTTTGCTCACTTTTATCATTTTGTTTATATCTTTGAAGACGGAGTGCTTGGCACCCTTGTTAAGTGCAGATTGCTACCTTTTAGTGTTGTTTTAAAGGCTGCATAGTTGGGAAGTCATACATTTGTAAAATAATGATGCTGGTAAGTGTACCTGATAATCCTTACTTCGTGAACTGTAAGAATGAATTCTTAACATTAAGGACAAACCGTTGGTATAACCCTCAGTACAATGCCTTATTTAACAGACACTGTACTTGTGCAGAGCAATCATTATGTGGGAAAACTTCAAATAAAAAAAAAAGTCTGATATTGATTTTGATGTTTTTTCTGTGAAGAAGTGGCTATATATTAACAGAACTGACAATTGCAAATAAGAATTCATCTCTAGCAAAAAGGATTGTAATGACTGTTTCTCCACTCCACTCCACCTCTCTTTCTGGATCTTCACTGTTTTTTTGTGCTTTGCTCTTTTCTCTAATTGGCACTAAAATAATATTTACTATCTACTTGTGTTCATTTCCAGTACAGTAGTCGTACAGAGGTCTAGGCATCCATGCATCAATAATTATGTAACTATACAACAGTTCTAAACTGATAGCTACCTCTAAGCTGTTAAGATGCTATGCATGCTTTTACAAAAGGAAAATAACCTTTTGTCTACCCATAGTATGAATCAGTATATGTGAAAAGTCATATATTCTTCATGAATCATTACATGTTAAAAGTCATGAAAAAGTATTTTTAAGTAGAATAATGAAAAGTTGTAGGGGTTCTATTGAATTGGGGTTTGGGTAAGTGGGGAGATAAACTCGAGTAGGACATGCAAGGAATGTCACTATATGTTGTACTTTTGTGTAGTCTCACACTTTGTGCATGGCTTCTTAATGATTATGGTACTTTGTCACCGATGTCAGATTAGGAATTGTGTGGAGATTTATCACTTGCTGTGGACAAGGTAATGGGAACCTTAAGCCCATGTATGGAGAGCCTTAATCATATGTTTGCTGCTGTTGTTAATAGATGTCCTAGCTCTTAACATTAACATGCTCATAGATAAAACCCTGGGTGAAACTGAGTTGATGGTATCAGTTTCTGTTTTATGTGATCATTTACTCAAGGAAAATTATGGCTGTGAAGGCAACCCTGTACTGAAAATAACATTCCTGCTGAATGTTGCATCTTATTTTCAGTCACCGTTTTGAGACAATCTCCGAAGAAGAGAGAGATGCATAATCTGGAATAAAGACTGCCTCTGCTGTTGAATGCTTTGTTTCCATTATGAGGTTGAACGTTGTATCTGATGTTGTAACTCTCTTTGTTTATTCATTACAAATAGCACTTCGGTTCCATCCTCGGAACCGATACGGCCGTTTCCAAGCTCATGCCAGCCAAAAACTCTCAGCTAAGACCTACCCATAATGCCCCTCTCTTAGTTACTCCAGATCTCGTTTGCCGCGTTCCTAGTCAGTCTAGCCATCTTTCTCAAAGCTAAGTAGAAAATTATTTTTAAGACAGTTTTTCTTCAAAATTGTTTATTTTTAGTCAAGTTAGCCTTTTCTTACTGTGCCTGTAACCTAATCCTATTTTTTACCCTTTACCTTGGTTATTTAATTTTTACCTCTTGGTACTGTCCCTCTCTCCTGCCTTTGACAGGCCCTTCCTTACCACTTGTGGTATTTTTTTAATACCATCATTGGTATTCTCTCCCTTTTTCTCTACTTTAATTTGTTTTTTCTATAGAATAGCCTTGCTGCCTTATGTCAGACAAAGCTAAGTTGGGGTTTAAACATTGTGACAAGTGTGGGCGTAAGATGCCTAACTCGGATACACATGCTCATTGTGTGTACTGTTTAGGCGTGGATCATATTAAAGCTGTGACATTTGTGCTAGTTTTAGTAATCGTACACTAGCAGAATATAAAAATAAACCTATTTTAAAAGGTTTACTTGACACCTTTTTCGGAGGCTGTATCTGGGTCGGTGGTCTCGCCCCTCCAAAGACCAAAAAACATAAAGAAAAACAGAGTCACTCTGTTCCTGCATCTCCATCAGTTATAGAACCGAGTCGGCTCCGTGCTTCGCTGGTGCTCTCTGTGCAGACCTGTTTGGCACCAGTCTCTGTGTCCTCCCTAGGTGCCGTCCATGATATTCACCCCTATTTCAGTTCCATCCTCTGCACCACTGACTTATGTGCCATCCTTGGATCCCACATCGGTTCCGATGTCTGTACCTGATTCGGCAGCGTCCCTGGCCATGGTGCCGACAGTTTCTTTGGCTCCATCGGCTCCAAAACTCGAATACCTGCCATGGACAAAATACTCTTCAACTTATGACCCTTTTTTTGGGGCAGAGGTTTAGCCCTGATTCTCCTTCAGCAGCCTCCTTTAGATCCACTAGGAGTTTTTCTGAATTAGATCTAGTGCGGATTGTGGACCAGCTTCTGGCAGCTAGGGGATTGCCCATTCCAGCTAGACCTTCTGTTCCTCTTGGCTCTGAATCTTTTACTACATCTTCCCCTATTTATCCTCCTCCGATCTCTACCCAGATCCCGGAGATTTCCGTACCGATGTCTCTGCTCCGACAGGAGTGATTCCCCTGTCTGCACCGACCACCCTTGCTGCATTGGCTCCAGTGGAGCCGATGCTGTCACGGAGCAGTACTTGGACCGTTCGTACCTTGGTACCTGGCCCGACGCCTATTTTCTTGCTGGTGCCGTCTATGTCCATGGCACCGACGGCTTCCAGTTATCTTGGACCTCCTCCCCTGGAGGTGGGCTCCTCAGGGTGGGGTTTGACCCCAGTTTTGGGGTTGTCACTCCCGGTTCCGGGCTCCCATCCCTCCTTGGGTGGGCCTGCTGTCCAGGTGATGGAGAGTTTCCTTCACTCCGAAGGCTCGCAGTCAGCACCAATGACATCAGTATTAGAACCCCCCCTCCCCCCCCCCGTATGCATCTCTCCCAACCCTCTGTTTCAGGACCCTGGGCACGGGAGTTACAAGAACCCTCTTTGAAGGCAGCCCCTTCTCCGGAGTCGTCCTCAGAAGATCCCACTGGGGAGTTCCCCGGAAAAAACGTTGCAAGAGGAAGCACCTTGATTCCCTGGAGGAATCTATCACTGAAGACACTGATTGTGATGAGCGGGAAGGGTTCCCACGGTTTCCCCCCAGACGACGTCTCATTTGGAGACATTCTCCCAATTCTGCCCAATTAGGGGAACTTTGAAATCTGGTTGCGATAATACGCAAGTACTCAATTTTTTGCTCACCTCCCTTTCTTTGAAATTTTCAGGTGAAAGGATTTCTGTCTCTGTATAATTCCTAGGTTATGGCTTTAGTCCATTTGGCCTCACTGATGGCAGAATTTTTGCTTTGGTAATCTTGTGAACAATATGCTTGATTTGGAAGTTTGCTGTAAACTTGTCAGCTAATGAACATTGTATATTTGGTTTCTAGAGATGTTGAGAGATTTTGCTAGTTATTTTGCAAACCCTTTGTCCCTTTTTAAAACTGCCTTCAAGTTTTAGGATTTGCGTAACTGCTTGGTTGATGTGGTCAGTTGATAATGCTGTTTGTAAGGATTAGTGGTCTGGTTATGTATGTACTGTCAACGTTTTGAGTAAATGTATGTGGATGAGATTTTCCCAATGGATGAAAGAGCTTTATGTCAGAATTGTTATTTGGGATGTTTAAAATGCATGAACTTGCAGATAAGTTCATTGGGATTGGGAACTGTGATCCTTAGATTTACCTTGCATTCTGGCATGGAGCATGTTTGCTGAGCATCTTGGAGTATTACTTATTGCATGTCTGACTTCTGACTTGTGGTCCTGAAGAGCCAATGCTGTGCACTGTTTAACTCCTAGTTTTTAATTTGATTATTAATTTAACCAAATTATTTGTTTTTGTTATTTTATTGTAGACAACTTTGGTCATCAGGATAAGTTAACTGGTCCAAGGACACTTTCCAGACACAACCTGAGCCACAGTGCCTAGAACATATATAAAAAAGACAAATATAGCAAATCTAGAGCAATTTAAATGTACATTCAGAATTCACAGATAGTCTGGTAATTCAGGCATTAAAACATTAACATGAGAAGTACACACAGTCCACATACTAAGACTAAATACAGGAGTCAAATTTAGCTCCAAGTAGTATAGTTGGTTACTTGCAGTGCATTGAAATATGGGTAGGAAGACTTATTCATATCTCTGTCCCCAAAGGAAATCTGTTTGTACAGAAGCAGGATTAGAAAGGAAGTTGTTTGTATTCTTGATTGCAATTGAAATCCAGGGGAAGAAGATTGATATAAGTAATTTGAACAAGTTTTGCATTTATGTAGCTGTTGTAAAAATATTTAGTTTTGTTATTGTTTTATATACTGACCCTTATTAAGAGCAGATCATTTTTGTCTATTATTTAAGTTGTTTTCTTAAAGTTTGTAGCAGTGCTTAGGAGCGAAGCACTAAAATTGGAATTTGAAATCCATTTTGAAAATATATTGGGTGTTTGGGAACTAAATGGGGGGGTGTAATCTACAACATATTGACAGTTTAAAGAGCTGTTTTCTGGGAAACGTATTGCTGTTTGTATAATACATTGGGTCTTTGTGGTGTACTGCATAACATTTTGGCAGTTTGGAACTGTGGATCATTCTCTTTAGATAACTTTCAGTTTTGTTTTCTGGGAAACAGGACAAATAAGAGCTAAACGCATCTGTTCCCTCCCTGTATTATGAATTAAGATGGGTCTGTGGTGTACTGCATAACATTTTGACAGTTGGGAACTGTGAATCATTCTCTTTAGATAACTTTCAGTTTTGTTTTCTGGGAAACAGGACAAATAAGATCTCTTAGTATCTGTTCCCTCCCTGTATTGATTATACTGTGTAGTCTGGTCTAGGGTAGAACTGGCATTTTTCAGATTAATGTTTCAGTGGGAATTTGTACTGTGATCTCCTGACCCTTTAACTAAAACAGTCACCTTTAGAAACATGGAGATGTTTATATAAAAGCTTGAATTTATGCAATTAATTTTTTACTATGCCCCTTCATTCTGATCCCTGAAATGTGGCTACAGAAGGGAGTGAGTTCAGCCATGAGATGTCGTGCAGTCCTATGAATGATTAGATACTGCCATAAAACAAAGGCTGACCTCATTTTTATACCTGTTATGATGTCCTGTTCATGCAATAATCTACATTTTATTTCATGGAAAAGATGAACTACACCTGGCTTGTGAATCACTTACTTTCAGAAAGTTCCACAGGTGGTATTTATGTTGATCAAGGAAAATATTACCAAGATGAGGAATAATATGTGTACCCTTCATTGAAAATACACATGCTTTTGTTAACAGCCTTCTGAACTGACAGTTATTTTGGTAAATGGCATGTGAAGGATAACACCCAGGTGCACTGCATTACACTGTTGGTATACTGGAATACGTATCAAAGCACCAGATATATAGGGGTCAACCCTGTGGCTTCGTACTAATTCTTTAAAACAGTGTTATTTTACAGTATCCACATTCTATTGAATTGGTATGTGAAATGCATGACTGTTAATCTACTTGTGTGTTAGTTCACTTGTGCCATCTGTAAAAAAAAAAAAAAAAAATTAAAACAGTAAAAATAAAATTATATGCTCAAGAACTTGGTGCATCACAAAGTAAGACTATTCCAGTTTATGTATAAAGTGTATTTTCCTTTAATACTGTCTATAAAACGTGTCTGGTGTTCTTACACATCCTGATTGGTTCCTGTGGTAGATATGGAGGTTGTGGTTATCTGTCGTCACTAAAGTGGTATTAAGGCAAAATACAGTTTACTGTGATAATTCAGAGTATATCAATGTGGCATGTGAATGTGCATACCTGCTGCGGTATTTACTGTGAGGTGAACTTGAGGCACATGGTCTGTTGTATATGGTAGGTATGGTAAATAATGCCTCGCTCCTTCTGCCCACTCTTTGTGCAGCAGTAGATGTTTATCTTATTCAGATAAACAACAATCAATATTTGTATACACTTGGTTAAGATGTAGCGCTAGTAATGCTTAGCAGTTGACTAGTGCCGTTGCTATCAAATGTGATTCAAAGACATGAAGGCTGCTTTGAGGAGATGTTCATTAGCAAGTAATTTGTGTTTTTTTGACTAGAACTGCACTGTGTTCATCCTGCCAGCGTACATAATGTTGCACAGACACCTATAGATGAGTACACTATACATGTACATATTCTGGCACATGTGCAGACTTGGATAGACACACAAACTGTCACACCCATACCAAGACAGTCCAATCATGTCACTGCATACATGCACACACGCTACCATAAACACACAGCGACAGCCTCGGACTACTTAGCTGCAGTGGTACTACCATTTCCTGCCATTGACAGCGATGGTTGTATAATGCAGAAGGATGGTGTATTTTCTCATCAGTTTGCTTCAGAGATAGAAAGGTAGAGCGTGAGATCAAATCTCTGTACTACACTTTCCAGATTACTGTAAGTCTATGAGGCCGAGCAGTGGCTAAGTTACATTAACCAGGCACCCAGACTGCCACAGTTACATTAAGCTGTACCCAGCCAGACTACTCTAGTTTGACCTGCCCTTGATTTAGTGCCACAGCAGTCTTTGAATCTGCCCCTTATCATGCACTGAGTAGTCGTGCTTCAAACGTGATTATGCAGTGTATTACATGTTTCTGGATACCCCTACGATGAGCTGTTTGTCTTCACGCAGTGTGCTACCTCTGCTTACTGTTTTTAGTTTTGTGAATAGTTCTGATCATATTTGCCTGGTTTACTTCTTATGAATATTGTATATTTTAAATTGCATTAACTTCCCTCTGTTTTAAATGTTTAAATCCTTCAACCTTCTCTAGGTACAATTTTTGTACTCTTAATCTGAGTGCAGTTTTGATTTTGATAGCCTAGTTGGTAACTTGTAACCCACATCAGATATACGTATGTTTGTATGTGTGAGTTTTTATTTGCTTGCTTGTTTACAAGCAGTGATCTCAGGCCCAGCCTGGTTGTACAGTTACCGGATGAGTTAACAAAGACAATATACTGCAGATAGATATAAGGTACAATATGCGAGTAGTAAAGAGTAGTGCAATATAAATACAGTGAAAATGGGGTGTTGGTAATTAATCAGTTGCTAACATAACAGTATGAGAAAAGTATCTAAAATCTATACAAGCATACAGAAGTGAAGTCTTGTCATGTATGAATATAGTGTTTCCAGAATGACAGTTCAGGTATGGTAAAGTTAGATGATATGTCCAGATTTGAAGCATTTGCTCTTGGTTTGGATTACAAGATATACTTTGAGTTGTGGCTTGAAGCGGAGTAATCAGTGAGGTCTTTTAACTAGCCGGGTAGTGCCCCCATTTTGGCAGTCTCTAATAGGGAAAAGCTGTGGTAAGTGCATTGTAGCTTTGTCCTAGGTGTTTAAAGTATAGGCCTAGATTGAAAATCGGATTGGCAAGTGTAAGGTTGGTATGGTGGTGACCAGTTTTGCAGCTAGTGGTGCGTATGTGTCAATGTACAGGAGTTTGAAAATAAGTGACCCTAGTGAGAAGTCAACTCTTTGTTTAGCTGGAAGCTACTTTGCTTTAAAAATGCCGATACTGAGATGCTCTGACCGGTTTACTATTGAAATGTCGAATGGCACTACATCGACTGTACTATAGTCACACACGGAAGTTCGAAAATAGTAATGACGACACAAAAACAATCTAGGACTGTGTTTTAACATGTGTCGAGGTAGGGGAGATGTTTGTAGTTCTGAATAATACTGAACACCTACCTTAAACCATGTTAAAACCATTCCTAGATTGTTTTTTTGACGTCGACATTACTATTTTCGAACTTCCGTGTTCGACTATAGTACAGTCGACGTAGTGCCATTCGACATTTTAATAGTAAACCGCTCTGACCTAAGGGAGTTTGTAATATACTGAAACATTGTGCAGTTAGAGAATGACTGCAGGGATGCCATGTTTCTGCTAGAAGCAGCTGCAGTTAAAGGAAGTTCATGCTCCAAATGGGCAAAAAAATTCCTTTCCTATGGTGGTTCATGCAAGTGAGAAGCAATAAAGGAAAAAATATTTCTGTGACAGAAAAATATAAATGATAGATGTTTGTACAATATAATCCAATTAATATTCTGAATTCAGTGTGCACATTGTAAATCCAATATTCCAAATAATAATAAGTCCTGCTTGGCATTAGCTACTACCAATATTCCAAATAATAATAAGTCCTGCTTGGCATTAGCTATTAAACCAAACAGCTTGATTGCCATATTCTCAACTCCAAAAAGTGGAGCAAATAGACTCTGTTCTTAGAAGGGTGGAAGAGAGACTTTCCACCCTCCCGAAAGTCAGCAAAAAAGCATCCAGCTCACAGCTGGGAGTGTCCTCAGGTAAACATTAGGATGCATTTTCACTTCTGACAACACAAAACATGGCAGAAACTACATTTTGCCTAATATACTGTGCAACCCATGGACAAAGATATCCATCGTAGGAACAGTGCATTAATTAGATGTCCTACGTATGGGATGCAGTGGAAGAACATTGAAGTTCCTCTGTGCAATGACGTTACTTAGAAAAGGTAAGAAACCTTTTCATTAAATGTTGTTATTGTAGAATAGCAATGTCCTTATGATCCAGCCACACCAATTCTGTGATAAAGCTACATTACTCACACCTAGTTATGAACTGTTGCTAAAATAAAATGAGCATTGTGTATGCGTATGCATATATTTCTACGTTTAGAACTGCTATAAACACATTGTGTATGCATATATCTATATACGTATGCGTAATTTATGTGTATGCAAATTGGCATGTACAAATGTGTGTGTATATACATATAGATTCACATAGTCCCTATATGTGTGTATTGTGAAAGGTAATGCAGTTCAGATCAAATCCAATTTCTTTAAGATCAGTTTTAGTTATGTCAGGTAACATCTTCTTCTTTCAGCTTTTTCCCGGTTAGGGGTTGCCACAGCGGTTCACCTGTCCGCTCATGATTGGCAGTGGAGTTTTACGGTGTCGAGTTGCCAGCCCGGCGCCCAACCTTCCAAAGAAAAGGCACACACGCACTCACACCCTAGGGCCAATTTAGCATGTCCAATCCACGTACAGCATGTCTTTGGGATGTGGGAGGAAACCGGAGCAACCGGAGGAATAATTTTCTTAAAAAGAGACTGTCTTTAACTTTCATGATCTTTAAGAAAACAAAATGAACAGTGCTTTAACAAAAATTATGTGCTGTGATCAAAAACCATAACATCAAACTGACTTCTTGTGTTATCCAGGTCTATATCGCATCATCAAACATTTATTTTGTCAAATGACTAATCATTGAACTCTAATTGTAGACTCCCTATTCGGCGAATGAGCTAAACATCGAATTGAAATCCGACTTCTTTTAGTTGGCCATCCTGAAAAAAAGTTGTATAATTGACATGCCAACTGGTCATGATTTACCCATTTCCTCACTGTAGTGCAATTTGCAGGGGCGGGTAGGGGAGTTTACCTTTTGCTGTGTTGACCATCTAAAATAAAGTCCAGTTCGGTGTTTAGGTCGTTCACTGAATAGGGAGTTTGACAGTTAGGGTTTGATGATTAGTTACTTGATAAATTAAAAGTTTGATGTGATATAGACCTGTGTTATCCAGATAAGTAAGTACCAGGTCTCTCACTGGCAGTAAGTTTTTGGGGACACCCATCTCTCCTTTAGTGATGCTGTCACAGTCTGCATTTCTGTTTTCCAAGCATGTGTTTTGTCTGTCCGTGGGCTTTCTTAGCCCATGTTTTTAACATTCTCTCATTAGTGTTGACACCCGGTTAGCAATTCTGAAGGGGTTATCATACAAGTATTTGTGATGGCCGTGCCCTGGCCCAGCAGTCAAGGAGCCTCAATCCTCACCACTAACACCAGGGAGGTAGTCTCCAAGAAGAGCAAAGGATAACTAATACACACAGTAAAGTACAACTTCCCTTAAGTGCACACAGAGATCACAGTCAATCTGGGGCTGGTTGCTCCCTTGCTCACAAGGTCCCCAATAAGACTCCCCACTGGCACAGCTATAGGATCCAAGTCTCAGCCTAGCTGGGCAAGCTAAAACCTCCAGTACCCTCTCTGTCCAACCAGTGCTTTGTGTCCCTGCCCAAGTAGCTGACACAACACACACACACTTTGAGATAAGTATTTATACAACTTCACAGACACTGGCTGACACAGATTCTTTAGCTGTGCCCCTTTACCCAGACTATACGGTAGTAATCCCTGCCACCACCCAGCTAATATCAGCTACTGAAAGGCCCTTAAAAGGGTGTCCGGTTATTACTGTGCAATATCATTATCCAATGGTAATGTGGCTATTCAATCTAGGCTTATTGGAAGGGCTTAGACAGTAAACTCTGTAAATATATAATGCACTCTAAAGCATAATTTATCTCTACATAAACCAGCCACAGGTAGAAGGTTTTAAAAATATTTAATAATAAATAATTAAAACGTGAGACAAAACTACTACACCAGAGATATCTAAGAGTTCAAAGATCACACAGAAACTAAGAAATACCTAATTAATCTTTACTAGCTTAACTATTCCTACAAGAAATCACAGAGCTAAAACTTACATGTGAGCATAAGGCAAAGTGCTGAGTTAGATGTCCGAAGTCAAAATGCTCTCACAGTAGTTTTTAAACACTAACCAACAGCTCTGCTGAGGCCCTCCCAAATTATATAATTTTGACACTTAGGTTATCTCAGGCCACAAACTGCATTGTTTAGCAAGCTAACGCCTGCTCAGAAACTTACAACAATACAAGGCATTTCACATATACACTCTAGCAGAAACCAGGTGCTGCAGTAGCATTGTCGCCTCACAGTTAGACGTTGCCTGTTTGATTCTCAGAGAGTTTTCTGTGTGTCGACATGCGTGAATGGGCATTCCTTCATTGAAGGTTGTGCATTAGGCCCGGCAAGCCAGCACATAAAACTCTACTGCCAATCATTAGCGGACCGGAGTTCCGCTGTGGCGACCCCTAACTGGGAAAAGCTGAAAGACACAAACAAACTCTAGCAGAAACCAGAGTAATAAAGCACCATCCACATGTAAATTCTGGTCATAAACTTTAGGCTTAAAACAATGTGCATGAAACCTTCATCCAGACTCACTGGAGCCGAATTCTAACATGAAAGGGTCACAACATGCTTCACTGGGCCAGTTGAGTACAATGTTGTCACATATTGTGCAGTTCCACATTCCACAGTATTCTTTTACACTCAAGAAAACATGCCCGTATTTTACATTTATTTACAAATGCCAGAATTATATATCAAATTCTCTTTGACTAGGCTGTGGCAGCCTTCTCTCATCTCTCCCCAATCGTCACAGTATTAACAGACATTATATTTACAATTCTATTTATACATTTGATGTGCACATTTGCATTTTTAGCTCTATATTCACCATATGTGTATTTGCGAGCAAAATATTTACATCCGTTTTGCCTTTCTTTCTTTTTTTTTTTTTTTTTTCCATATGGAGAGCCACCGTATTGTTACTTTGACCCTCCACCCCCCCGCTTATTGAGACAGTCTGCATGCACTCACCAGACCATTTGCCTTGTGGTGCTTTGACCCAGTCCTGAGCTGTATCATAAATTTAAAAGGTTACAGTGAAAGGGCTAGCTGCATGATTTCATATTTCCTTTTTTCTCATGATGCAGCCACTGTAGCGGAGCAAGATCGGTTAGTAAGATAAACTTTTTACTTGACAAATAATACCCAAACAATCAAAGTGCACATTTAATGGCCAGACTCTTCCATTCTGTGGTGGAGCATTTTGTTTCTACTGTGCAGAGAAAGAAAGTAAGTAGGATGTTTGTCTCCTCAAACCTTTCACATAGAACTGCACTCAGTCTCCCAGTAAGATGCATCTAATTATGCTGTATATTGTTTTGCTGTATATTGTTTTGTAAACTCGGGGTGTGCAAGTACTGGTGCAGAGCATACAGTCTCTGTTGCTTGAGTGAATTGATTGCCTGTATAGACCATTTTATTTATGTGGACTTGACATGTTTCCTTTGGTGAGGTTTGTTAGGAGACAGGAGGAAATGGCAGTGTGGGACATTTTTTTCTTTAATATGTAGCTAACCATAAAAAAAAAAAGCTCTGACCTGTTTTTAAGTCTCTTTGATTTTTCCATTTTTATAATGTCCCACATTTTTCTTTTTGAGTCTGAGTTCCCCTTCATTTTATGCTCCCCAGATGCTTGCCTCCCATGTGCCCACTTTACTTTTGAAGCTGTTTACTGTTACCCCCACTTGCCTTGGGGAATTCAGTGCAGCCTGCACTCTGAGTAGGAAAGAGTCCCAATCCTCAGAGTATATGAATGACTGTATAGTGGGTGTGAAGTTTCAGGACCTTGTCTGGTAACTTTGGAAGGTAGTTGGAACACAGTACAAGACATAAGGGAGAATGTACTCCTGAAGGACAGTTTCAATACAAAAGCTGTTTTTTTTCCTTTTGTTTCAGGCAAGATTAAGTTATTAATGCTGTTACTGAGACAATTGCAGTATTAATGTTGTGAATAATAAGTTATGAGAACTGTAGTATTCCTTTTGCAAATAATGAGAGATGTGCAAACCCACCAAACATAAAAAATATGTTTTTGTTTGACGTTTAAGAATGACAGCAATGGAATCCGTGTCAGTCATGTTGCACATCTGTAAACCTTATGACGACTCCCAACATTCTTTTTCCTGTTAAAAAATTCTTACCTCGAGTACTAATCAGTCTAGATAGGTAGAACCACATTTTATCCTTGTTCTGTTTCATTCAGTATATATTTATCAATTTTATTTCATCAGTGTATGCAATACAGTACAACAAATTAACAAAATATATGACCTGTCAAAGCTATGTGCATGCATGCACACACACACATGCATACACGTGTGTGTTAGTGTGGCTGAAAGACCAACAGCATCTTGCCCTTCCTTGGCTGAGAGACAACCAGACTCATAGCATGACATTAGGAGAGTTAGGTGCTGAAACGTGCAGGAGTGCTAAAATATGCGGTCCCCAAGCTGTAAACAGTAGCCACATTTGGACTCATGTGCAGGAGCATGGTGGGCAGTATTATGGCCTTTTGTAGCTACCACTCTGCTCCAAGGAAATCTGGAGAAAGGGCCAGCAGGTAACTTTGCAAGTGTAGTTGACCTTAACCATCTTGCAAGGTGCTTCTTATTTGTAGTTGCTTAATTTGGTCTGTGTGTGTGGGGAGCCATTCTTTCAACTAGGCAGTACTGTGTTGAAACGGATACACCATTGCAAGTTTTGTTTCTCAACTTCAGCAATGCAATAGCATTTGTTTACTTGCCTTCCTTTCAAATTTGCAGATAACGAATTTATGGCTTTGTATAATTCTCCATGTCGGTGGCAGACCTTTTGCTTTGGTAATCTCTGAGGCAATATGTGTGAGGATTTACTGGGCACAATTTGGAAGTATGTTGTAAACTTTTAACAGTTAACAAACATTAAATGCTGTTTGCAAGGAGTTATCGGAGGTGTTTTGAGAGATTAGTTTTGCAGACCATTTCTCACTTATTTTGGAATTTCTTCTAGTTTTAGTGTTTGATTAATTGCTTGGCTGATATGGTCACCTGATATGCTGCTGTTTATATAGGTTAGTGGCCTGGCAGCATACCCTGTAACCTTTGCTCAAGAATTCTAGTCCTAGCCAAACATTGTGGGGAACAAAGGCCCACAATTGTGGACAGTTTTAAGTATTCTCTAATTCACCTAAACACTAATAGTACAACAGGCTTTACATCAGTGTGTATTTTCTGAATAATAAGTAGTATAAAACTGATATCTGGCATTATTGACTTAACTGTAATCCTTGGTGATTTACCAGAAAATTAAAAAAAAAAAACGAGGGGGCAGGGCAAAAATATGAAGCAAAATCAGGGACAGTTGAATAGTAGGCTTGGTAGTATAGTTACTATCAACTTTTCATAGATACATACAGGACCAAGGCAACTTGGACCTATTAGGCCCAATAGTGCCCGCTTCTCAGGGGCCCCACACTAGGCTATGCAAGGTCATTATGCCTTAAATGACCCTAACATTTTTGTGAGAGGCACTACAACAATGTGCAGGGTGTTTTCCTACTGATAGTCTTGCTTCTGTAGCATTGTCGCCTCACAGTAAGACGCTGTCTGGTTCGATTCTCAGCTAGAGTGTCTTCTGCGTGGAGACATGCGTGAATGGGCGTACCTTCGTTTGACAATTTGTAGAGAAATTAAAGGTAAGTTAATCTTATACAAATTATTTTGCAATTAACATCTATATGTATCCAATCAGCATCAGGGTGTCCACATCTCCAGCATTTCATACATTATCGGCACGTAAAAATCAACTACCAATCATTAGCGGACCGGAGTTCCACTGTGGCAACTCCTAACCGGGAAAAGCCAAAAGACGCAACAAGTCTTGCTTCTGTAGTAAGTAGTGCAGCATATACTGTCTATCATGCGTTCCACTTGTTTTTAATCTAGTAGCTGCAGTTGTGCACCTCATGTATGGCTTACAGTGTTAGATACTCTCACTCCCATAGTAGTCAGTTGTTGAGTGCTCAATAGAATTTTCAACCCAAAACTGTTCAAAATTAACCATTTGGTTTTATGTACTGCTCAATTTACTCTCTCTGAAGATATAACCAGGTTTAATTGGAACACTGATGGAGGAATACTGAGTTTTCTTCTGCTCCTTTTGCTATATTTTTTGTTCACGAATACAATTAAAAGTAGTAACTGTGGAATAGTCAGTCTCAAAGTATGAAAGCAAATACTGGTAAGCATTTAAAAAAAAAAGACAGGTTCTGTGATGTGGGTTAACTTCTGATCACCAAGACTTGTAACAGAATGTTACCAGTTCAAACATATGACAGAGAAATGCTTTCTGCTGTCACAACTAGATAATTCCAGGTAAGTGAAACATGATGTGTGTGTCAGGCCTCTCTTTACAAGTGGTATTGGTCACACTTCACTTTTCTGGGATTATTATATAATTTATCACTATGTCCTGAAGATGCTCAACAGATTTGTGTGGTTTTGTGGAAACTTGTTAAATGAGTATTAACTGGGCAAGGAATGCCGACCATTCAGAGCAGGAGTGGGAAGTGTTTGGAAACCCCTAGCAGAAGAAAAAGCAGTATGAGATGTTTATTTATTTACATTTGATTACCAGGAAAGTCCAACTGGGTAGAAGCCCATTTTCAGCAGAGGTCCCGGGAGAAAAGCTCCAAATTATTACAATTTTTAAGAGCAATAATTGTATAATCTTCAAAAATAAATCGACCATATGCAGTTTAGGTAATTATAACAAATTAGACATGATACAAAAACATTGGTTAAGAATCGATACAAGTTATATGACAAACATTTAATATTTAAAATTTTAGACATTTGTAGAGAAATTTAAAGGTAAGTTAATCTTATACAAACCGAAATTGCAATATGAAGTGAGGGGAAAACAGGCTTATGGTATATTTAAAGAGAAAGTCAGGGAAGAGAATTGGATAGCAGTAAGGAATTAAGTGAAAAACGGAGAATATGGAGGTACAAAGGAATGAAAAGGTACTTGTTCACATTTAGGAATGTAGTTTATCCTGGTTTTGAGCAATAACAGAGCCAGATTTTAGCTAAGAAGTCTATCAGAATTTTTTTTTCCAAAATGTTTTTCATTTTATAACACAATAACTTAACAGGATAGTAACAACTATATACAATGTCCATAACAACTAAAAAAAACAATATACATAGGAGAACACTTAATATTTGTCTAACAGATTAGACAATGTTGTCCAAGCAATTAAATGATTAGTTATGTTAGCCATTGCTTTTATAGTAGCAATCCCATTCTTACAAATATATTTTACAAGATGAATAAACTCAACTTTAAAGACAGGAGTAGATTGGGCTTTCCAATTTTCAGTGACAATTTCCTTGCTATAGAGAGGATAGACCATAGTAAAAAAATTTTTTTTTTTTAGGAATGACTTCAGGAACATTGAAAAGGATAAGTGAGTCAAATTATAGAGTTGTCATTCCATAGAGCTTTACAAAGATATTTAAAGTCTAACCAAAATGGGGAAATTATTTTGCAATTAACATCTATATGTATCCAATCAGCATCAGGGTGTCCACATCTCCAGCATTTCATACATTATTGCAAGACTATGTGGGGTGAAAAAACATCTATGTAAAAATTTCCATGTGTATACAGAATATGTGGATTCATTCACAGACTGTAAACAAAGTTTATCTTTTTTTTTAGAATACTTTCTGTTAACTTCATTTGAATAATTCCAAAAAGAAACATCTGTTTTTAAACAGCAATATTTGTTTTATAAGAGGTGTGAGAATAAGTTTTGACCTTTCACTTTGAATGTATATTTTAAAAATCCATATAAAGATGTTTGTACGTATTTGAGTAATATCCTATTACTATTAAGAAGTAAGGTTTCATGTATTGATTTCCAATATGATGTACAAGAAGTATTATTCCAAAGCAACACTGTGTTAATGAATGCAGAGTTTAAATAAAAATCAGTATTTGGAAACCCTATACCTCCTTCATCCAAGCTTGTAGTGTGCCATTGAAGAGAAATTCTAGTTTTTTATGGGGTACCAAAGGAGGTTGAGTAATAAGTTATTAATGTTTTGTTTAATTTTGACAGGTGGGGGAATTATTAGACCTCGGCTTTCAGAGTGGTTTTAAAAGATGGGAGGGCCTAGATCTAATGGATACAGGTTTCAGGCCTTAGCAACTTTGTATGAGTACAGACAGTGTCCAGCAATTTACTAGGTTTGTAGATGGACAGGAGTTTTTGGTCACTGGATCACAATGACTGACTGGGAACATAGTTGGGTAGAATGTTTTTTAGTGCTGGACAGGCAGATGGATGCTGGATAATTTTATAGGTGGTAAGAAGTTGTGTATATATTAGTTGATGTGACATTTCTAATCAATTTAGGCTTTTCAGTACTATACCGTGGTGGGTTCTGAAAGGGCTGTGTGGTGCAAAGCTAGCAACTTTGTTATAGCGTCATTCAGGTATTATTTTTTGAGTGATGCCTGGAGGTTGAGGATGGGAGGTCCACAAAGAGTGGGGAGGAGATAAGTAATGGCAAGTGTAGTTTTAGTTGAGTCAGTAAGAAAGGTTTTGGCTTTGTAAAGCATCCCTAGTTTTGATGAATTTTTCTTATGCAATTCATACTCTTTGGCCTACTAGTTTTCTCAGAATCATTAAGCACAGCCCCACTAGCTCACTTGTCTAATACTTCTTGGCATCCAAAGACATTGAACATGGGAGGCAAGAGCTGGGGACTGTGATAAGTCAGAGGATTGCATCAGGTTTCAATGAACCTACTTGTTAGTGGCATGGTCTGCTTGTTGTTGCCTGCACTACCTTTCAAAGATACTGGAGTGTGTGCAGGTTTACCTTTGAATTGTCCCCCGCCGTGTGTCCGATGTGCATAACGCCGAAAGTATGGCTGCAAAAAACAACAATGCCGATTCACCTTGTGTTTGAATGGCAAATAAGCGAATGCTTTTTTGCCATTCAAACACATGGATTAAATGTTGGAAATGGCTTTCCAGCAAACCATTTTCGACGTTTGATCCTTCAAAGTTCTCTGTATTTTGGTAATACGGGTTGCACAACAGGATGATCACGCATATGTGCGACAAAATGAAGGTAAACCGTGTGTACACAGCTTACAAAGATAGTTTATTTTTTTGTCGTTGCATTTAATTATTAAAAATTTGTTAACTAAGGTAGAGGACTGATCAGTCAAGACCATTTTCAGACTCAGCACAGCAGAATTGGAATCAAAGAAACCAACTATTAGTCAAGATCACTGCAATGATTGTAATGTAAGAAGCAGCATGCAGAGAGATACAAGTTAGAATATGTAGCGTACATGGACACAGTTATAAATAGATGTGATAAAAGAATTTAGTCAGTAAAATAGTTAAGTAGAATATCTTTACACTATCATAACATCATATAGTATATTATTAATGTTGGAGAAAATTATATGCAAAGAACAAAGCTTTTACAGTTGTTGTTTGTCTTTCGGCTTTTTCCCAGTAAGGGGTCGCCACAGCGGAACTCCGGTCCTTTAATGATTGGCAGTAGATTTTTATGAAATGCTGAGGTGCCAGCACGATGCCCAACCTTCAACGAAGGCACGCCCATTTACGCACGCATGTCTTTCGAACGCTACCCAACCGCGGGGAGGACATGCAGGCTCCACACAAGGCACTCCCAAGCCAAGAATCAAATGGGAGAACCTCTTGCTGTGAGGTAACAACGCTACTGCTGTACCACTGCGGCATCAAAAGCTTTTACAGTATGTACCATTATTGGGCATGGAATATAGAATAAGGCAGAAGTCAAATGGGGGGAGAAATAAGGAGTGAAACAGTAAAGACAGAGAAAAAATATTAAAACGTGGAGGAGAGACGAGGAGGATCTGTGCAGTTGTCTCTTATCCAGGTTCAGGAGATCTGGGAAGTACTATAGAAATTTGTATGTTTAGTAAACCAGGATTCACCTACCTAATGAAGCCCTTTGTAGTCACAGGGACTCAGTTGCCCATCAAAAAGGCCCCTTTATAGTGTGCTTGAACTAGTTAAACAAACCCTGAAAGAGGAACTATAAGACATATTTGATCCCAGAGTATTCCAGTGGTTTACTTCTGTTTTAACATGTCTTATGACAAAATCTAAACAAATAAACATCACAACCTAGTTAATAACACACATTTCTAATATCCTAATCTGAAATGCTCTTAAGTGTGGGAAGCCAGCAAATGAGGGCATGGTTGGGGTGATAACAAGGTGGTGGTCAACTGAGGGCTCCCGCCTATATGGTGCAAATGGGACCCTGCAGTTACCAAGATTGACGCTGGTATGTGCATGTCCACAGATTGCTGCAGGTAGTTTCCTATGGATGAACCTTTGGGCAGGTTATCTGTTTTCTTACTTGGATTTCACATTTCACTTTTGATTACCTAGATTTATTTTTCTTTTGCTGATGGTATGTGCAGAGTATTTGATCAAAGTCAGTGCTTTCATGCATTGGGACATTTGAAAAGTATGAAGTACAGTTGGATGATCTTTTTTTCTGTTATGACTGAGATATGGTCTTCTTTTGTAAATGTCCTTGGAATGTCCTTTGATGTCTTTTTGGATATTTGGATGAGTTTTTGGAAGAAGTGTCTATCTTGCCATTTGAAGGACATTGCAGGCACTATTCTGTGGTGCTGATTTGTGCTGTAAAGAATTTTGTTTACTGTCCAGCAGGATTCCCTGCAAGCCTGGTTTTAGGAGTTTGGATTTAGTTGCCGGGATGCTTTGTTCCTCTGTTTCATGCTCTGTCTAAATGTGAGTCCCTTGGAACATTCATTTATTTTGTGGAGTATCAGGACATATTGGGCTTTGTATTCTGGTCATTATGATTTGTGACACTAATTCATTAATATACCAGTAGTAGGTTGTCTGTGATGAAGTAACAGCTTTGATTAAATGAGTGGTATCATTTTAATTTTGCTTATTTATTTTAATCTGTTTATGTTCTACTGTGTGTATTAAGAACTCTTCATCTTGTATTATAATAAAATTTAAAATTGTTGTATTAGAATTATTGCTTCACTTTAACACGTCTTTCACTGCCTAGGAATTAAGCACTTTAAATTTTAACCAAGCCCAACAGCGAAAAGTAACACTGCAAAAAGAAGAAACGCTGCTCCAAAGCCACAAAACGGTATTTTAATTAACCAAATGTAAGCACTTTCATTTCCAATACTACAGAAACATCATCAGACAAAACCATGAGGTAGTGTATTTGTTTGTCTGATGATGTTTCTGTAGTATTGGAAATGAAAGTGCTTACGTTTGGATTATTAAAATACCGTTTTGTGGATTTGGAGCAGCGTTTCTTCTTTTTGCACTTTAAATTTTAAGTTAAAACTTTTTAGTTCATGGATGTGGGAGGGATTTCCTTCTGGCTGAAAGAACTTGTGTTGGAATTGTCATTTGGGAAGTTTGGAGGCTGTGAACTGGTAGATTTCTTATTTGTGTTTGGAAACTTTGTTGGTGTGATTTCCCACTGATATTGGCATGGGACTTGTTTGCTGGACTTTTTGGGACAGTTAAATATTAGGGAGAATTCAATAAAGCCAACACAGTCATTTTTCACAGTGTGCTGGGGCACTATGTATTGCAACCTGCTTGTTTCCCCATCCAGCACCAAGGGTAGCAGTTATTATGCCTTAGTTCTTTCACAGGTACAGTCGCTCAGCGATGCTCTTCTTTATGCTTGGCCCATTGTTTCTCCTATATGCATAGTCTCCTGATGCCAGTAATAAAAAAGTTCCTACAGAAGGCTGTCCATTGCAGAGCGACTGTAATCCTCATTGCTCCTTTTTGGCCCACTTTCTATAGCCTCTTCTAACATACTCTCCCTGGGTCATGGATCCCATCCTGGATCTGATTTCTCATTTGGCGGGCTTGGACCTGCCCGATTTTTGAACACTTAAGTTAACCTCATGGTTCCTCCAATTTCCATAATGGCCAGAGATCCCAAGCTGTCAGACAGAGTTGTCCATATTTTGTCCTCCTCTCAGCTGTCTACAGCAAGTTCATAGGTAGGTACTAGGCTATCTGCCCAAGGGCCTAAGTAAGGTTCCCTGGCTTACGCCACCCAAGAAAGTTAATTTCCTGTGCCCCTGTCGAGCAGAGCCACAGAAGTGATCCCCGGGGTGTAATTCCCATTTCCCATCCACTCCAAGATTTTTCTTGAGTGCTAATGAGGAACTTTGCTTGACATAGATGGGTAGCTTGTTCCAGAGTATAGGAAGACTGAGACAGGAATCTATTCCCTCCAGCATGTCCTGTTTATTGTGGTGACCAGGTTTAGGTCCCTAGAGCATGTAGCTTGGAGGGATTAGGATTTCTGTAGGTGGAGCGTGTCCAACTGCTCTGGGATTAACATAGCTTTATATGTTAGGCAGAGATCACCTCGGAGTAGGCAATATGCTACAGAGTAAAGCTGGAGTTTTTGAGTTGTCAGTGTAGGGCATCTGTTTGAGGTCCGTAATCCTCTTTGAGGTACTTCTGTGGCCTTTCCAGCTGCTGCAGATGTACTCTATAATGGGTCTAATAAGTGCTGAGTAGATCCCGGATGAGAACCCTTTTGTGTGTGCCACATTGAAGGATTTCTTGACTACTGTGGCGATGTGATTATCAAAGGAGAAACTACTGTCCACCTGGGTCCCAAGGTCTCTTATCACACATTCAGCATTAAGTAGACTGCCATTTATGTGGTAGTTCATGGGTACAGAGTTTTTACCAAAGGGGATGACGGTACACTATTTGGCATTGAGCTTGAGGCCATGCCTCTGACACCAGGCATCTGTACATCATTTGGGGACTCTACTATGGCTCCTAGTTTGCAGTCATCTGTGAACTTCGTTAGCCAGTGGCCTTCTGTGTTAGCCTGTACGTCAGAGAAGTTAGATACCAAACAGGAGGTCCCAAGACTGAACACTGGTGGAGAGGGTTTGCCACATGGGCTTATTCTAAGAGTCTGGACCGCTTTTCAACATTATTGGAGGCTATCCTTGATTTTCTTGCGGATTTCAGTCTATTCAGGATCTAGTTATTTCACTATTAAGGCACAATTGGAAGCAATTTCTAACTTTCAATTTGGTAGAGATAATATATCAGTGGTGAATTTAAAAGGTTTCAAAAGTGAACTTTATTATTGCAGCCTCCTGTCCAGGACCGTTTTCCTTTTATGGCATCTGCTGTTTATGCTTCAAGTAATTGCTGAACATCCCTTTGAATGATCAGCAATGGTTTCTTAGAAGGTGTTGTCTTGGAAGACTGTCATTCCATTGGCTGTTACTTCAGCTAGGCATGTGTCAAAACTGCAGGCTTTACCCCCTGTACCTCCATGTCTTGCCTTTCATAAAGACAGGGTGTCTCTCTGAGGGGATCCTGCTTTTGTGCTAAAGGTGGCTACGGAGAGCAGTTTCAATTGGACTGTTCACTTACCAATGTTTTTCCCCACATTTTCATATAAAAGAAAATATTTGCTTCATTCAACGTTTACAGACGATTGAAATTTTTTATTTGGATAGGACCAAGTCATTCAGAAAATCCATTCGGTTGTTTATTTTTCTAAAGCCTGATTGGGAAAGCTGGTATGTAAGTGGCACTCTGATTGCATCTCATTTTTATACAGTTTGAAATGGAGGGTTTTACCTTGCAAACCAAAGGGTCATTCTAGAGCTGTGGCTACCTCAATGGCCATTCCTCTCATGAGAAGCTCTGGATTAAATTTGACATTTGTGCTGCTGCTCTTTGGGTGGGTCCTCATACCTTTGTGTCCCACTACAAGTTGGATATGCAGCCAAGGTCTAGAACCTCTGGTGAGCTTTCTAAGGTCCTTCTTGGGTTGTAACATGGCTGGGGACTCTGTCCCACAGGTAGCACCTGGGCGGAAAATACAACATTGGATACAAAAGTTATGTACTTACACCATAATTAGTTAGATCAGACCATAAACTAATCACTGTGGATGTCCACACCCCACCACCACCCCCAACTAAGGAAACCACAGTAAAAAACTTTTCTAAAACAAACTTCACCTTAATTAAGACAGAGGTGGTAAGTTTCACAGCCCCCATGCTAAAGGATAATGCTGCCCAAGATGCAGAAACCTTTACAAATGCACTCTATGAGCACCTACAAGGATGCATGGATCGTGCTATCCCTAGCAAAACCAAGACTCACTCCTCTAAGAGAAGGAAACCAGTTTGGTGGACCCCTGCAAAAACAGGCTATACAATAGAAGGAGGAAACTAGTTCAGAAACAAAGCAAATCCCAAGAAGGAAAGACCTCCCTGATCAGTATCAGTAAGAAACTGAGGTCCCTCGTGAAATCATCCAAGGCTAACTTCGAAAGAAAAATAGCCAAGGATTCAAAAGATAACCACAAAGCCTTCTTTAGCTATGTTAAGAATCTAAGTAGCAACTCACAGATATGCACTGAACTAGTGCAAAATAGCACAAAATATACTGAATCTACTGATATTGCCAACATCCTGGAATATAGATTCAGTGCAAACTTCACCCCCCTCTCACTTCCAAAAGGGCCCACAACAATACCGGAAAAGTGTAGTGTCCCAAAAATCACAGACGAACAGGTAAAAACAGCTCTTTCAAAAGCCAAAAACACAGCGTCAATGGGACCAGATGATGTCCCAGGCTGTGTCTTGCACGAACTACAGAACAAAATAACCCCCCACCTAAACACGCTGTTCAATCTCAGCCTCTCCACAGGCTACGTGCCCATAGAATGGCACACAGCAACGGTTATTCCTCTCCACAAAGGACGGGCCACAACTGAACCTGGTAACTATCGCCCCATAAGCCTGACTAGCCTGGTCTGGAAGGCTATGGAGCGTATCATCATAGAACTCATTAACAAAGACATTGGGATCCTCCAAACACTTGACCCGACCCAGTTCGGGTTTGTTAACGGCAGATCATGCCTACTAAACCTGGTTTTCTTCAAGACAGTCACCAAGGCCATAGACGAGAGAAAGGTGGTTCAGACAGCCTACCTTGACCTTGCCAAGGCTTTCAACACCATTCTCCACTCGGGTATTACAGAAAAACTCACCAGCCTGAACATAAACCCCTACGTTACGAGATGGGTTGCCAACTGGCTTACAGACAGAACTCAGACGGTAAGAATAGCGGGTTCCAGGTCCAACTCTAAACCAGTCACAAGTGGTGTCCCACAAGGCTCGGTCCTGGGACCCCTACTGTTCGGCATATACTTCTCAGAAGTACAGGCAAACACAGGAGGACTATGGCTAACCAAGTTCACCAATGACTGCAAACTGGGAGCCATAACTGACTCTCCGGCTGACACGGACATCCTCCAAAAGGGCCTTACTGAAATGGACACCTGGTGTCAGTCATGGCCTCAAGCTAAATGCCAGAAAATGGGGTCTATATTAGAAAATCAAAGTTTCACGTCTTTGAATGTTCTAATATCGACACCTAATAAGCGAAAGCTAAAAATAGCGAAGTTTTAGATAACCAAATTCTTTTCCCAAGAAAGAATTTGGTTGTCCGTTCCTGTCACTTAACTATTTTCAGCTCTGCGGTGGAAAGTTACGGTCGGGTTCAGGTAAGTGTGCGATTGTGTGGATGTGAGGGTTAGGGAGGGATAAGTGTGTTAGGGTTAGGGCGCGGGTCAGGTAAGTGTGCGAATGTTTGGATGTGAGGGTTAGGGTGAGATGGGCGAGTCAGGGTTAGGGTGTGGGTGAGGTGTGTGTGCGATAGTGACGGACCTTAGGGTTAGGGTCTGGGTTAAGGTAAGTGGGTAGATAGTGGTGTATGTACAGTTTAGTGTAGGTTTAGATGTAAGATTTTAGGTATATGTGTGTGGATTGCTGTTTGTTTGGTGTGTTTGTCGTGTGTATGTGTTTTGGAACAGCAAATTTTTTCCCTAGGAAAAAATTTGATGTTCGAAATTTTCAGTCTTACTGGTTTTCAGTTACTAGATGTCGATATTAGAACATTCAAAGACATAAATCTTCGATGTTCTAATATAGACCCCAAAAAAGGCATAGTCATCCCGTTTGGGGAAAAAGAAAACACCCACGAATTACCACATAGGTGGCAGCCCCCTTAATACAGAAGAGGTAATAAGAGATCTTGGGGACCCAGGTAGATAGTAATCTCTCCTTTGACAATCATATTGCCAAAGTAAGTAGGAAATCCTTCTATGTGGCCTATCTAATTACTAAAAGGTTCACATCTAGAAATAAAGAGATTATAGTGCCCCTCTTCTCGTCACTCATTAGATCCATCAATAGAGTACAATGCCCCATTTGGGATGTACCTCACAAGACACTTCCAACAGCTGGAAAGACCACAAAAGTACCTCACCAAGAGGATTACTGGTCTCAAACATATGTCCTATGCAGCCCGACTGAAAAAACTCCGACTGTACTCAGTGGCATATCGCTTACTCAGAGGTGATCTCTGCCTGACTTACAAAGCCATGTCCAACTCAGAATTGATGGACATGCTCCACCTAAAGAAATCCAAGTCACTGCGAGCCATGTGCTCTAGTGAGCTAAACCTCACCACAACAATAAATAGAACATGCTGGAGGGATAGATTCCTGTCACAGAGACTCCCCATGCTTTGGAACAAAATTCCAAATTACATCAGGCAGAGCCCTTCACTAACACTCTTCAAGAGAAACCTTGACGAATGGATGGGTAACAGAAAGTACACCCCTGGGATCACTTCATTGGCTCTGCTTGACAGAGGATCAGTTAATTAATCAATGAGGCAGTGAAAGCCGACACACTCTGGCTAGGCTTATAAATGCCCTCGGGCAGATAGCCTAGTACCTACCTATGAACCTATAATGTAACAGTTTGTTAATGTATTTTTTGGAGTTTTTCTCTTTGGGCCACCGCTGAAAATGGACATGTATCCAGTCGGACTATCCCGGTAAACAAATGTAAAATAAATAAATACATAAAATAATGCTAGATCCATATTGTCTCCTCCTCTCTGGATCAACCATTCCTACCGCTTGCCTCCTCCTGTATTATGTTCTGTTGATGAGGGAGGCTGCTGTTTTCCTCCTTTCGTTTGGGGGTTGTAGGTGTCAGGTTTTTGGTTCAGCAGTGAGTCTGTTTTTGGGAAGGGCAGACTGTATCTGAGTTCAGTATGTCACAGTTAGGCATTATTGATAGTGGGGGCAGAGCTTTTTAAGTGCTGAAGTCTTTTGGAAAATGACTAGTCCTTGGATCAGAGTTTGATCTGATAACCCACTGGCTGAACTGGACAGAAGAAGACAACATGGATCTATTGTTATGGTAAGTGCATAACTGTTGACATTTTCTATGTTGTGAACTTTGCCAGGATTTGTAAGATTATGGCATTAACTTTGTTTTATTTATCATAAGGGAATGACCTTTCAATTTTAGTGGTGGATTTTGGGTAACTTAACATGTTTCTTGTATTCTATACTTCTTATGGTGTTTTGGCATTTTATTTCCACATGTCCATTGTGTCCTGCCATCTAACTATTGTATCCCTATTGTGCCCCAGCAATAAAAGATGTATGGCACCACCACTGTCCCTAACTTGAACAGCCACTATCAAAAATGTGGAGATGTTTGTATAAAAACATGAATTTAGGTAATGAGTTCTTTACTGCGCCCCTTATTTCTGAACCCTGAAATGTAGCTACTGAAGGCAGTGAGTTCAGCCAAGAGATGTCATGCAGTCCTTTCATTGCTTAGATGCTGCTGTATAACGCAGGCTGACCTCACTTTTTTAACACGTGTTATGATGTTATCTTCATGTTACATTCCATGTTTTATTTCATGGAAAAGGTGAAACTCATTGGCCTCGACTCAAGGGTCCACATGTGGTATTTATAATCAAGGAAATCTAGCTAAGACACAGGGGTAACATGTTCTTCATTTAGAGGTACATGGGTTCTTGTTAAAGCTTTTGAACTGCCAGTAATTTGGGTAAGTGGGAGATCAGTTTTAGATCTGGGGTGAAAGATAATACTCCTGTGCACTGTACTAACAGTATAGCGGAATGTGTGTCAAAGCACCAGAGATGAGGATCAAACCTGTAGCTTCATGTAGAATTTCTGCCTTCATTTTCTACTAACACTTGTTTATAGTAGCTGCAACATGTAAATTATTTTAAGACAAGATCCAGCATATCATATACATGACTATTGAAAATGTTCTTCTGCATTTGTAAACTTGTGGCCTGTACCATCTGTAGGGGAAAAACATTGAAATTAAATGCACAAGTACCTGATGCATACCAAAGTAAGGATATCCCTGGTTATCTCTATGCGCAAACTGTATACTCCATTAATACTGTTTAAAAAAAGTGGCTGGTGTTCTCCTTAACCACATCCTAGGCAGTTAATGGTGGATTGGGAGATTACGGTTTGCTTTCCGGTACTAATGTGGTATTATGACAAAATAGTTTACAGGTATGGTTCAGTGGACATCAGTGTAGTTGCATGAATAGGGATACCTGCTGTGGCATTTGCAATAAGGTGAACTTATTAAAGCACACGGTTTCAGGGAGTACATGTAGTAAAATAATGCCTTGCTCCTTCCTACCTGTTCTTTGGATTGCAGCAAATGGTATATGATTTTATATCATTGATGTATGGTGTATCTGTGATAACTTGTATACACGCTTTTTTAAAAGTTAGGGCAAGGTCAGTTTGTTCATTTTCTGTTGCACAAATTGAATGTGGTGGGCATCCCTCCCAATTTTTTTTTCTAGCTCTGCTTTGTGTGTGTGTGTGTGTGTGTGTGTGTGTGTGTGTGTGTGTGTGTGTGTGCATAAGATACATATATGTATTTTATTTCTTGTTGTACCTTGTGTTTTGTGTACCTATCATTTCTTGTGAAATATTATAGTTTATATATCAAGTTGAGTAACGCAGTGATATAGGGGTATTCAGGGAAATTATCACTGTAGCACTATTAGTGCTTTGCTGATGAGCTGTACTAATGCTATCACTGTAGCACTATTAGTGCTTTGCTGATGAGCTGTACTAATGCTATCACTGTAGCACTATTAGTGCTTTGCTGATGAGCTGTACTAATGCTATCACTGTAGCACTATTAGTGCTTTGCTGATGAGCTGTACTAATGCTATCACTGTAGCACTATTAGTGCTTTGCTGATGAGCTGTACTAATGCTATCACTGTAGCACTATTAGTGCTTTGCTGATGAGCTGTACTAATGCTATCACTGTAGCACTATTAGTGCTTTGCTGATGAGCTGTACTAATGCTATCACTGTAGCACTATTAGTGCTTTGCTGATGAGCTGTACTAATGCTATGTTGATAAAATGTGATTCAGAGACATGATAGTCACATTAAGAAAAGCCCATTAGTGAGTCATGTATATGTCTAACCATGTTAAGTTTTCTTCCTACCAACAATAGACATCTGTAGACGTGCAAACACAAATTCTGATATACACGTATGCTCCTAAAATTGCCCAGCCAGTCATAATCACACACAGGTACTAAGACAGCCCAATCATTCCCTTGCATCCACCAAAACACATGCACACTCGCATGCTCCCACTGAGATGGACATTACCTGACACTGGGCCAACAGCAAGCTTCTGCCACAGATAGCAAGGGATGTAGACTGTAGAAATATGGTGTACATACTCATCACTTTGCACTAGAAGTTTTATGTTAGAGCCCCTCTCTCTTAATTACTCCACCACTGGTTTCAGGTCACTCTGTATGTCTTCAGGGCAGTGCACATGATTAACCTTAGTTATACCCTCAGACTGATACAGTTCCATTAGGCGTTATCCAGCCAGACTGCCCTAGCTCTACTTGCTGGTGCATTCATATCTCTCTAGTCCTACAGATGTCTTTGAATGGCTTCCTCATAATGCACTGCGCAGCCATGCTTGAAACTGGATTACATAATGTGTTGCGTTTCTGAATACCCCCATTATGTTCTGTAGCCTCAGAGTTTACTTCTACTTACTTTTTTACATTTGGAAGACACTTAACATTCATCATTTATTTTGTATGAATGTTGTATATTTTACTTCTGATCCATTTCCCTCCAGGTTACAGCGTTAGAGCCACCTGACTTCTCATAGTGCAGTCTTGTATGCTGTTACACGTTTGGGATGGTTTAGTTGCAGTTTTGGCCTGGTCTACACTAGCCCAAATGGTGATTAATTATAATCTATATGGAGAAAAACGTGCGTGTGATACGTATACATACACACACATATAAGTGTGTGCATATATGTATATGGAGAGAGGGAAATGGTTATGCTTGGGTCTCTGATAATAACCAGTTTTATGTTTTTGAGATAGACAGATGCTAAGAAATTCACCTTGATTGCACTACATATTTGTAGTATGCATTAATATAAACTACATAACGTGAAAAAAATGTGTGTGTGTGTGTATATGTGTGTATATATATATATATATATATATATATATATATATATATATATATATATATATATATATATATATATATATATATATACAGACACACACACACACAGGCATACACACATGCATATATATATATATATACACTCACACACACCTCTCTTTCTTTGTGTGTGTACGTGTATATGTAAGTATACATGTATACACAAACGTGTTTCTCATATATATATATATACACACACACACACACACACACACACACACACACACACACACATGGGCTCCCTATTACGCTGTCTGAGACGCAGGTTGTCGAATGCGTCTTTGTCGAACTGAAAAGCACGAAAAGGCAAAATAGCGAAGTGACTTTTCACTACTTTGCCTGTTCGGCACTGTAGTGCGATCTCAGAGTTGGTATATTTAAGTAGGGGTGTGTGGGTGGTGAAGCCCCCCACATTATGTAATGTTTTACATTTTTTTTTTTCCTTCAGAAAAACGATCTTTTTTTTCCCCTTGGAAAAAAATCGCTGTCCTGAGGTTTCGAAGTTGTATGATTTT